>NC_090311.1:41092500-41397500 GCF_039906515.1 Pseudorca crassidens | reverse complement strand
GGCATATAACAGTATTTGATAAGATCTTTTAATTGCTTTGTACTTATTATAATTTTGCTTTCTGTAAAGGCTAATAACATATCTGGGGCCATAGCCCCAAGAAAAACAACAAAAGAAAAGGAAACAATGCATTTGTCTAATTGTTTTCATATATTTATATCACAGTTCTTCTGGATACTTTTTAAATGTATAAAATATTATATAATATTATGAATGAGAATGGAGATAAAAGAAGAAAATAAAGATGGGGATAAAATACCTGAGGCTAAAAAATGCATGTTACAATATATTCACCCATCAGTGATGAGGTATGCTTTTAAATCTAAGCTTTGTGATAGCTAGTGAAAAAAAAAAAGAGCTATTTCCAGCCAAAAATTTCAAAATATCTATAAGCTTAAAATAAATCCATTACTGAAGAGAACTACAATTCCTAATGGATCATGCAGGAGTTAATCTGGAGTGGGGAGATGCTTGCTGGAGGGAATAGGAAAATATAAATGATATGTTGTATATGGTATGTCAGGTCATTAAATAGAGTGATTAGAGAAGGCTTCATTGAAAAAGCGATATTAGAGTACAAAGCAGAAGGTAGTAAAAGAGCAGATTTTGTGTCTTTCTGGGGAGGGAGATCCTAGGTAGAGGACATAAGGCAAATGTACTAAGTTTGGAGTGTGTTTAGTCTGTTGGAGAAATAGTTTGTAGGCTAGTGGCTAAAAGAACAGAATCAAAGCAGGCATTTTAGAATAATATAAGAAATTGGCTTTTATTTTCAGGGAGATTGGGAGCCACTAGAAAGTTGTAAGCTGACATATTTTAGAAGGGTAACTCTGGCTATTGTGTTGAAAATGGACTATGACAGAGCAAGTTCTGAAACAGAAAGATCATTTGGGACATTATTGCTGTACTCTGGTCAAGAGATAATGTTCACACAGACCAAGTTGATAACAATAAAGGTAGTAAAGCAAAAAGGTCAAATCTGGTTATATTCTGTATATAATAGTATTTTCTCAGAAACTGGATATGGGACTTGAGAGACAGTGAGTCAACAATGACTAATAAAATTTCTTCCTGGAAAAATTGCAAAGAAGGAGTTTCCTTTTTCTGATGTGAGAAAGACACCATGAGGAATAGGCATAGATGTGTGTGGGAAGATCCAAAGCTCATTATGATGAGATCTCAATTTGATTTGCTTATTCGACATATGAGTGGAGATGTGGAGGAGGCAGTTAGGATGTGTGTTTTTGGTCCAGAAAAGAGGAAAAAGATATCTGGACTGGAGATTTATATTTGGGAGTCATGAGTCAAGAGTATATATAAGCCTGGATGAGACAATCAAAAAAGAAAAAAATGCAGAATATATACGAAGAATAAAGTCATGGAGACAAGTATGAATAAGCAGGGGAGACCATGAGGGAGCAAACAGTGATGTGAACTAAGTCAGAAAAATATGGTATTCTGAAAGGTAAGTGAGAAGAGGTATATGAAGGAGAGGGTGATTAACCATGTGAAATGTTGGTGATAAAGTTGAAGATTGAGAACCAACTACCGAATTTAAGAACGTGGAGGCTCTTAATAAGAACTAGACAAAAACTTTTCTGGTGGGACATCGGGTTGAAAGCCTCACTGGAATATTTTCAAAAACATGTAAGTTGAGGTGTGGCAGAGGGAGTATGAGCTACTCTTTTGAGGAGTTGTGCTGTGAAGCAAAAATTCATTTACTAACACAGCAATGTCATATAATAGACATTCGGTCTTGAATGTGCTTTCATTAGATGAACGTCATTTTTCATCAGCTTTGAGAGCAGGGGATCTTTATGGGATCACTCAATAAGGTTGTATAGGGATTTGTTTAAATCGAGAGAAAAGATTTCTTAAGGTGGAGAGAACAGCAGCTGCCCGGTGGGAGGAAATAGGGGATCTGGCTCAATTTTTTAACTGCCATTCTATAATCATTATATTTTTAAAAAAATGTATGGTATGGTCTGTTTCTTTATTTCAATTGCATCAGTTTGATGGTCTGAAAATAAAATCTTGCAGTATTCTGAGAGTCTGAACCTTTATCATTTTCATATGCCTGTGAATTAGATATAGTATAATTCACTTAGCGTTTATATTTTATCATTTAGCCCAGGTGATAGAGTAAGTAAATGCTGATAAGCATTTTGACCTCAGTAATATGACCTCCCTTACTTGCTAGCTTGTTCACTTTTATTTACACCAGGAAGAAATGGCCTTTGCTTCATGACAAATTCTCAGTGATAACTGAATAAACTGTTGCCCCTCCCACTTTTATTTTCTGTTATGCATATGCACAGTCTTCTCTTTTTTTCTCTTGGGTTTCATGTATGCTTCTTCTATCTTAGTTAAAAAAGTGATATGTTTCAAAATGTGTGGCTAGTGTTCCAAATTGAATGAAATAGTATGAATAACACCTTTATATGCTTCAATCTGTACAAACTCCCATCCCAGTGACAGTGAGATGAAAAGTATTATTTATTAACTATGTGCCTTTACTTACATCCATTACTTTATTTTTCATAACAATGCATATTGCTGATTACAAGAACCTGGGAACTTGCCTAAGATCACAGATTTAGTAAGTAGTGGAGCCAAGATTTTGAACATAGATCTTTTGGCTTTAGGGCTGTCTTAGCTGTCTAATGCTGCATAACAATATTGAAATAAACAGTATTTTACAACACACATTTATCATTTCACAATTACTTTGGGCCTGGAGTCCAGGCATAGTGTAACCAGTTTCTCTTATGGTGTCAACAAGACTATAATCAAGGTGTTGTCAAGGCTACAGTCTCAGCTCAGACTTGACTAGGGAAGCATCTGCTTCCAAGGTAACTCGGGCTTGGCAAAATCACCTTCCTTGTGGTTGTAGGACTGAAGTCTTCTGTATCTGACTGCCTGTCATCTGACTACCCTCAGTTCTTAAAGGCTGCCTTGCTTCCTTGCCATGTGGGCCTCCCAACATGGCTAATTGTTTTGTCAAATCCAGCAAGGGAAAGAGAGAGAAAGAGCTTCAACAAGATAGTCACTAGAATCTCATGTAACATAACCACATAATGTACACATAAATATAACTTCCCATTACCTTTGTCATATTATTTTGATTACAAGCAAGTCATAGGTCCCACCCACACTCGGGGAAGGGAATCACATAAAACCAGGAGGCAGGCATATGGGGGTACCTTAAGAGTCTGTCTACCATGGAGCCATTTTGGCTTCTGTAAGCTCAGGATCCAGCTTCTTTCTTCAGAATTCTTCCCTCTGCCACAGTGGAAAGAAGGTACAATATTTGTCCCAAGGGATTCTAGGTTAGTATGTTCATTTCTTAAACTGATACTCCAAGTCTGACCTGAAGTTTTATTGGGTTATCCTTAATGTCAACTATCTATTCTCTTTTATGAGTTGTCAGCTATAAGGTCAGAGACTATATCTATTCTTATGGCTATAATTTAGGAAAATTAGTTCTAAGGTCAGGTAGTTGATAATTACATTGTACTATTCTCCCTGTATCTTTAGAATTGTTTTCATTTTAACCCTTTAAATGTTGTCAGAAAATTGTAGGGCACAACAATCCAAATAATGAATTTATACATCAACTGGATTTTTGTGTGAGTTTCCCATGAACGCAAAACAAAACTAACAAGGTTTTCGTAATTTCACATTTTTTTAAAGATTTATTTATTATTTATTTTATTTTTGGCTGCATTGGGTCTTAGTTGTGGCACACGGGATCTTTGTTGAAGTGTGCAGGATCTTTCATTATGGTGTATAGGCTCTTTGTTGCAGTGTGTGGGCTTCTCTCTAGTTGTGGCACACAGGCTCCAGGGTTCGTGGGCTCTCTAGTTGTAGGATGTGGGTTCCAGAGCATTTGGGCTCTGTAGTTTGTGGCACGCAGTCTCTCTAGTTGAGGCACATGAGCTCAGTAGTTGTGGTGTGTGGGCTTAGTTGCCTCGCGCCATGTGGGATCTTAGTTCCCTGACGAGGGATCGAATCCACGTCCCCTGTATTACCACTGGACCACCAGGGAAGTCCCCGTAATTTCATATTTAAATTAAAAAGTTTGTGTATTTTCAAGGTGAACGCAAGATATAGGGAAAGGATATCTAAACTGTGAATTAGTAACCTGGGATTTGGTATTGGATATGGTTTTATTAGCTGTGCCACCTTGGTCAGGTTATTTCAATGCTCGGGGTAGGGAAATTTTGAGATACCAGAGGTTTGGCTTCGTTTTCCATATATATATGATATATATATGAGATGGTAGGTTCTTTTCTAATTCTAAAATTCTGTGATCTTATTTTTAGTTGAGCAAATGAACATGCCTATTACATCAAAATGCATAACATACGTACATTTACTTAATATTTTATTTACAACAGAATAGAGATAATAGCAATTGTCTAAATGTCAAGATATTTATATCAATTCCTAAGGAAAAAGTTAAGACTAGAAGGGAAAAAAAATCCCTTTATTCTTAAAGTTTTATACTTGTATGCCTGTGCCATACTTGATATATCACCTGTTATGCATCGCGAAGTAAAATATAAGTAAATAAAAGGTATTGTTACTTAAGTAATGTGAGTGAAGTACACTTGAACAAAGCTGCCCATTTTGTAATGGTCTGTTCTTCTGAAGTAAATAAAATATAAATTTTAAAGACTAACATAATTTTGCAAAGAAGTATGCTTTTAGCTTTTGTAAGTTTTAGTTTCATCACTATTGACTTGATTGGTATCATTTTCCATCTTTAGCAAATATTGTATGTGGCTAATATATCCCCAGCATTCAAACACAGCCCAATTAATATTGCTATTTTCTTTATGAAGTTGCTGAATACACATATATTTCCTTCCCTTTTACCAAGTAGTTATCTAGATATGATATGAACATAGGCTTAGCTAAAATGTGTAATTTATATAATTGTAAACCAAGAAGTGTGAAAAATCAAGAAAAGTCCAGGAAAGTTTCAACAAAGATGAGGATTTGAGCATAAGAAGAGTTTTACTTAGCCTGATAATCTTCGAATCTAGATTTTACTCAATAAACAACTACATAATGGCCATGCTTACTGTTTAACCTCACTGAAAAACTATATATTAGCTATAATTTCACTTTTTAAGAAACTTTGTTTTAATCAAATAATGTACATTTGGGAGCTTTGTTTATGGTTTCATTTACAAGGAGTAATATACAAGAAAATGCAACAGATGCTTCTGCCTATATGATGTAGCTGAACATTCTTCTAGTTGACTTAAACTGGGGAAAGATTGTTGGGAGAGATTTTATGCAATTCGTATTGGTTATACACCTTTGCATAATTAATTGTTTTCTAGCAAGTAGTGTGTTCTGTGCACAGAGTGATTTTCTTATTTTAATGTTTGGAATGAACCCAGTCAGTTACTCTTTCCCTGTAGAACTTACTCTTTCAGAGTCATTGAATTAGGTTAATTAGAAAGGCAATGGACCCCTCTCCCCACTGCCACCTCCATAGCATTTTTAGAAAGTAACCCACTTGTGTTATAACTGCCTATTTAAAGAAGCAAATACAATATTCAGGAATATATTAAATATCCAGTTATGATTTAGTTCCTATAATAAACGTGTGTGTGTCTGTGTGTGTGTGGTCCCTAATAGAACCAAATGTGTGCTGGGGATGAGTAAAAAGTGTTCAAGCTAAAGATCACTACTACTATGAATTTGTGAATAAGATCCTTTTCTTGCCATCAAATCTAATTTTAGTTTCTATGAGCAAAATCAAAATTGTGTGAAGTTAGAAAGTGGAAAGAGTGGGTCACTCCCTAGTGATAGCAGGGATTGCCTATCAATCCTTGGATGGATTGCCATCACCAGAGACAAAGAATTATCTTTACAAGTTCACCTATAGTGAGCATTCTCTCCCTACCTTCTAACTTCCCAGAGAGATTACTTTGCATTCAAATCCTTTGGGCCCCTATGAATTCTTCAGATGGCTTGCCACACATGCCTTAGCTTTGTGACATGAAGAGTAGACTTGGTTTGTAAAAACTTCTGGGACATAAAATAAGTCATTTTGCTTTAGTTTCAAATGCTTTTGCTTCCAAAATGGAGTTAATATAATATAAATATATATAATATAATTAATAACATTAACAACAATAAACATAATTCACATTTGTCAATTGCTTATTCTATACCAGGGACTGCAATCAGTACTTCACATGCATTATCTCATTTAGTCATCAGATCAACCCAACAGCTCTTCTTTGATGCAAATTATCTTATACACATTGGTAAATAGGGGAATGGAGTTGGTATAAGGAAGGGATTTTATTGATTCATATGTTATTTTACAGTATATTTATGTTTTAACATATTCTGGGCACATTTTTATCACAGTTAAAAATAAATAGCTATGTAAGCAGATCTTAAGAAAAAAGCTGAAGATCTGCAGCACCTTTATTTAATGCAAGTAGAGTTTACATTAGTGGTTATGATTGATAATATGTTAATATGGAGAAGCTGTGGGTACAGATGAAGGAGGTGTGAAATTTTTTTCTGAGTTTAAAACAATAGATTAATGAAGAAAGCTAAATGCTGGATCAAATTTTCAATTTCATTGAAAAAAATCTGCATTTAGAAGCAAATGACCCTCAATACCTACTTCTTGAAGGAAGAAGCATAAACCCCAATATTTAAGGCTGTAAATATTGACTATGATGCTTGAAGAAAATATCATTAAATACTTAACTGTGCTAGTATTTTGATTGTGACTGTTTCAGCTTTTGTTAGTGCTTTCGATACAAGAATACAAGTTTTTTTTCAACTGCATACATATGGTGCTATAATAAAAAATACCTCTTCCATTGTGGTATTGATTTTTGATTTTGTAGAAGAGAGAAATTGAAGGTGAGTAGTTATGTAATCTGTCCACTTTCACATGGCTCTTAAATTGTGGATCCAGGATTAGATTCTAACTCTGTCAGTTCCAGGGCCAGCTCTCTTCACTTCTATGACATGAGTGTCAAACTAAGTGAATTCCTTTTTCCTGATTTCAACCATTGTTTATTATGCCTTCCCTTCGTGAACCTGCATAGAGTGTATGTACACTAGAGAAAGACCTGCTATTACTGCTGTTATGCATTATGAGTCAAGGCATAAATGTTAATGTTAGTTGACCTACTTATTATACTTTATTTTTTTCTTAATCAGAAAATATAATCCCCTTTAATTTCTTAATTACATATTGAAAACACAGGCCAAATAATTTTTCAAAGGTTAGTTGTGTGAAGTATTTGTAAAAGAGTGTATACTCAGGCCTAGAACATATTTGTAGACCAGAAAATGCCATCATTGTCTGATCTATACTTTTGGATGTAATATCTGTAGATTATATATTTGCTAGTTGAGTAGAAAAATGGCAGGATCAGTTTCGCTCATATATTTACATATATGTGTACTAGTATGTGAAAAAGTAGAAGTAAATAATCTGCCATTTAGAAAAGTATGTGTGTGAGTGTGTATTTAAACATTATTTAGATATATTGTTATAAAAGAATGGTTCATTTCAACATTCCCTAGTGAGATAAAGCTCATTAGTAATAACATGATAAAGAGATATTATAGATTATTATTATTACTATTATTATTATTAACTTGCTGACAAAAATCTTCCAGAGTCCCCGCCTTTTATTTGTAATTGTGCAATGATACAATATTGAAGCCAATTTTGTGCCTTATGAAAATGCAGCAATACATATTGTATTATTATTCTTCAAGCTAGATTCATATTTATAGATTATATATTCTTGTATGCTATCCTAAGTCAATGAATTTTCTAGATATGTGCCATTTATTCTAGTGTCCTTAGGAGGGTACATTTTATTTGCATGGCCACATCTCTTCTTTATACCATAAGTTTAGTAAAATGGATCAGCTGAAAATGATTGCTGTAAGCTATAGTACATTATTGTTTGTCAAAGGGGTCATTGCAGCATGGGAAAAAAGAGGGGATTTGAATTGCATCAGTGCTGTTTGCATTCAATTTTTAAAATAGACGGAATCTTTAACAGAGTTGGAGAGATTAGAGATCTCTCGCTTCAGCTCTTACTCAACAAGTGTCTACAATTCAGCCCACGGAAAGAATAATAAGAAAGCAAACATTGAAATGTCACATTAAAATAGTATGTTGTTCTAGTTGAGTACCCCAGACATGTCTTAGAGAAGAATGGCTTCTATTGTGTATCTGAACACTAGTTTTGTCTTTCACATTAAGATTTATGGTTTATGGATTTGCTCTAAGATAAAAGATGAAGAAGCAGTTCTCACCATGGGAGTCTCTGCTACTTCTTTATCTCTTCCTTTCTCTTATTTTCAGGATATCTCTTTTCATATCAGAAGTCTTACTGAGTGAATTGAAGTATCAGCCTCTGTTATTATAGGCTTTCCTTTTGTTCAGGATAAAATTCAGTGATAACTCCTGCGAGAAGTGATGGACAGGGCGGGGAACAGATTCATGCTGTTAAAAGGATGCAAGAAATAGATGATGAGACTCACCAAGTGTTTGAATCTGTCTCCCACCTCATCTCCCCAAAATATCATTTATAAATAGCATTATAAAGGTATTTTTGCCTTTTTGAAGCAGGACATTTTCTATATCATGACAGATACAAAGTTGAATATCTTCGGTTTGAAACAGATTTGCAAGTCAGCTGGGGTTTAAGCATATGATCTTTGTTAAAGAATGCATACAGGTAGAATATATTTTCAAGTAATTCTCTTTGGTTTGCAGGTACTATTCTGGTGGATAACATGCTGATCAAAGGGACTGCTGGAGGACCAGAGCCAACCATAGAACTTTCTTTAAAGGACAACGTGGATTATTGGGTATTGCTGGATCCTGTTAAACAAATGCTTTTCCTGAACAGCACGGGCAGAGTTCTGGATAGAGATGTTAGTACATTTTTTTTCTTTGTCCCTCTGTTACAACTTAATCATCATTTAAATATCTGCATGTATTTGTTGATATATCAAATTTTTGTTATATAATTTGAGTTTATTTTCTGTGTTCATCAACAAAAACATTTTTTTTAACTCCTTGAAAGAAGAAAAAGAAAGAGGAACCATCTGTGTCTGAGAGAACCATTGTATTCCTCTTCTGACATCCTGGAAGCTTGTCAGACTTCTGAATAAGGAGAGAACAGAGTGCTCAGAATAAAGGGGTGGTAACCTTGGAAAAGCAGGATACGCACAGCCCAATTCATGGCAGAATTTGAGAGTACAACTACATGTTGGCTTGAGGACAGAAACTTTAGTTGAACTACTAACAGGCGGGTGCTCTTCAAGCAGTAAGTGTTCATTGAGAGATGAATGGCAATGTGCTTATAGAGCTGAAAAAAATGAAAAGAAGGTGAGCAGAAGTTTCCTGGCAGTGTCCCAGTCCAGTTGCTCTCAGGTAGTATGACCTAAGTAGTTAGGTATTAATAATACCTAAATAACCAAAGTTAAATGTCTTCTTTCTGAAAAAGTTAAAAAACATGAGTAGATTTAAGTAGCTCAGTAATGTAACTTTAGTCTCACTTATTTGCATTCTAGTCTTGAGTGCAGAGAAAAGTGTGTGTATGTATGTGTGTGGGTGTTATAACCAGTAATTGTACAGGACCTTGGGAAAACTTGAGAAGTACATCTAAACATGCCAACTCCCAAATTTCCACTTTATAAAATCGAAATGTCAGATATTCAACCTAGGGAACCTGAATCATATCACCACAGTGTTCGGGATTTATGATTCACTTTAAATATGTGTGAAGTAGATGATCCCTAATCTATTTCATATCTAAAATTCAGAGCCTTTAAGAGCTTTGTGTTGAGGTGGGCAGTAATAGGACTCTCCCACCAGCATGGGCTGCCCTGTACACTTGGGGAGGCCCATAATTCAGCTGACTGAGCAGTGGGGACAGATGTGAGAGGAGGATATCAGTGGAGAACAGGAATGAGTCTGTTGGCTCAACCTAGGGGGGAAAAAGTCATCCTTGATGCTGTTCCCATCTCCATCATTGCCCTCACTCACTATGTCGTTTCATCATGGCAACATTTTTCACACCCCACAATTTACAGTTTTGTCTGGGTGGTTAAGAAGGCGTAAAACGGAATAAGGACAGTTGTTATCTTAGAATTTATCTTGCCTTATCTTAAGTTATCTTATAATAAGTCTTGCTTTTATGAAAGCAATTTGGATAACGGCACAAACTGGCAAGGTGCAAGAGTCTCCCCAAGCTGTGTTACTCACAGGCATCCTTCTTTTTTTAAATTACATCATACTATATTATATTACACCTGGTTTCAGGTGTACAGCATTATAGTTCAAAATCTGTTTACACTACAGAGTGATCACCACCACAAGTCTAGTTATCATCCATCATCGTATGGTTGACCCCCTTTACTTGTTCTTCCCACTCCCCACAAGGCATCCTTTACTGGCTTTAAGTAGGAATACTCATATCCAAGTCATATGAATTTTATAATGTAACATGTTTGGAGAATTATAGAATATTTATCTATTTTAGGCCACTGTCATTTTATATTTTGTTTCCTTTTTTAAAATCACCTATGATTATGATAATTTACTTGTTTACTGGTAAATTACTTTCTTTTTGGAATCAGTTTTTTTTCTCAATTTGATATTAAAAAGCATAAGTTCTAGGTCTGATTTATGAGACAAAGGAAAAGGTAACCTTCAGTATTCATAAAATGCATTCCGTGTCTCCAACCTACAACATTGTTTTAATTACCAAAAATCATCTTCACTTTTTAAGATACTTATCTGTTTCCTTGGTATTATTGTTTTTTAATTTCTGATAAGGGCAGCATTTATTGGACATTGGGCAAACTGAAATAGTATCATGGGAATACACTTAAAAATTGATTTGACCTGAAAGAAATAATTACAAAAATGTGCACACGTATCATTTAAAGAACCATCCAGGCTTTTTTTTTAAGACAATAATCAAAAATAATTTCCTTTCCATTTAAAATGTTCTTTTGGATTAGAAATGCTATGGTTAAGTTAAACTTGAAAAGATGTTTTACAAATTAAAGTGTTGTCATTGGACACCTACCTGAAATTAGCTAAAGATGCTGGAGAATAGGACACCTAAAGAATATTAAATGTTAAATGAATATGGCAGAGGGAAATCTGTAAAGAAAAACAAAACAAAAGAAAACAAAAATATGCTTACATATTTGCAATGTATTTACCAATTGGCAAATCAACTTATTGAAATAATGACAAGATAGTAAATAAAATATGTTCTAAACATTTATCTAATTATTTAGATAATTTATTTATAATTATATATAATTATCTAGATAAATATACAATTATTTATCTAAGTGAATTCAAGCCTGTATAGTTAAAGAACGTCATGACAAAGATCTAAGTTTGCCATTTTGTACAAGTACTCTTACAGGGTGGTGGGACTTACAAAACCGGAATTAAAATAGACACAGGATTTGGGCCGGGCCTTCTATGAGTAGGGGCACTTTGCAGCTTTTTTTTTTTTTTCCAAATAGAATTTGTGACCATGAAGGAGTGACAGATAAATAATAAGACGTTATGCCTTTATTTTCTTTCCTGGCAGCATTAGTTGAGAAAGGTTGATGAGGAAAATGCTTTCAGTTCAGGGTAAAAAATAATAATGTTAATTAAGAATGCCCTCAATCCAGAAATTGAAAGTGTGAGATTAAATGGTTTCTGTTACAAAATTAAGGTGGTGGAGCCCTCACTGACAGAGAAATCAGGAAGAAGAGAGGAAAAGCCAGATAGTAATATCAAATGTAAGATCAAGGCAAGATTAACTAGATAGAGCATGTATTTTTAATACAGTATCATTTAAAGTTAGCTGAGTATAGATGCTTTACAGAATTATTGAATGTTAGAGCTGAAAGGAAACAAAGTTTTGCTAATTCAGTATTTTCTTTCATAAACTGTGCAGTAGATTTAGAGATAAATATATAGGTAAAGGGCCAGTCTTTAAAATTTAGCACATGTCTATAGTAACATGAGAAAAATGAAACAAAATAAAACAGGAGTGATTTTTCCCCAAAAGTTAAGTGTATTCATTTTATTCTGATATCATCCCCTTTTCACATTTTTAGATTATTTGTTTTAGTTCTGTGAAAAATGCCATGATTATTTTGATAGGGATTGTGTTGAATCTGTAGATTGCTTTAGATAGTATGGGCATTTTAACAATATTAATTATTCCAGTCCACAAAAAAGGTATATCTTTCCTTTTATTTGTGTCATCTTCCATTTCTTTCATCAACATCTTAGAGTTCTCAGAGTACAGATCTTTCATCTCCTTGGTTAAATTTATTCCTAGGTATTTATTCTGTTTAATGCAGTTGTAAGTAGGATCGTTTACTTGATTTCTCTTTCTGATAGTTCATTATTAATGTATAGAAATGAAACAGTGTTCTGTATATTAAATTTGTTGTACCCTGAAACTGTACTGAATTTATTTATTAGTTATAGTAATTTTTTTGTGAAGTCTTTAGTGTTTTCTACATATAGTATTATGTCATCTGCAAATAGTGACAGTTTTACTTCTTCCCTTCCAATTTGGATATCTTTTATTTATTTTATCTCGTCTAATTGCTGGCACTAGGACTTCCAATACTATGTTGAACAAAAGTGGTGAGAGTAGCATCCTTGTCTTATTCTTTTTTTTTTTTTTTTTTTTTTTGCGGTACGCGAGCCTCCCACTTGCTGTGGCCTCTCCCTTTGCGGAGCACAGACTCCGGACGCGCAGGCCCAGCGGCCATGGCTCACAGGCCCAGCCGCTCCGAGGCACGTGGGATCCTCCCGGACCGGGTCTCGAACCCGCCTCCCCTACATCGACAGGCGGACTCTCAACCACTGCGCCACCAGGGAAGCCCCCTTGTCTTATTCTTGATCTTAGAGGAAAAGCTTTCAGCTTTTCACCATTGGGTATGATGTTAGCTGTGAGTTTGTCATAAATGGCCATTATTGAACAGGCTGGCTCAGTCTGCGGCCGCGGCAAGTTGCATCGTTTTCCAGTCTGTCCGTGAATGTCGCCACCTGAGACAGAGCCAGGATGTTTGGGATGCTGAGCAGCAGCTTTGAGGATGATCCCTTCTTCTCTGATTCGTTCATGGCACACTGAGAAAGTATGCGACAGATGATGAGAAATTTTTCTGAACCTTTTGGAAGAGACATGTTCAACATCTCTGATGGTAGAGGAAGAGCTTGTAACCGTACGGGATATGAGGATGGAGAAAACTCCTTGACTTGTACAGATGTCAACCCTCTTCAGTCAATGGACCAAATAATGTTAAATATACGAAACAGTATGCAGGAATTACAAAGAAACTTTGGTCACTTTTCAATGGATCCAAATGGACATTTGTTTAGTTCTTCCTCAGTTATGACTTATTCCAAAGTAGGAGATGAACAACCAAAGATTTTCCAGACCTCAACTCAAACTCGCAGGGCTCCAGGAGGAATAAAAGAAAGTAGGAGGGCACTGAGAGATTCTTGAGAGTGGACTAGAAAAAATGGCTGTTGGTCATCACCTTCATGACCAAACTCATGTCATTAAAAAGTCAAAGAATAGGGCTTCCCTGGTGATGCAGTGGTTGAGAGTCCGCCTGCCGATGCAGGGGACACGGGTTCGTGCCCCGGTCCGGGAAGATCCCACATGCCACTGAGCAGCTGGGCCCGTGAGCCATGGCCGCTGAGCCTGCGTGTCCGGAGCCTGTGCTCTGCAACGGGAGAGGCCACAACAGTGAGAGGACAGTGTACCGCAAAAAAAAAAAAAAAGAAAAGAAAAAGTCAAAGAACAGCAAGACTGGAGATAAAGAGGTCAATCAAGAGTTCATCAATATGAATGAAAGTGATGTTCATGCTTTTGATGATGAGTGGCAAAATGAGATTCTGAATTACCAACCAAGGGGACACTGGTGCAATCTAGAAAACTCTAGGATGTGAAGCATTGGTCATGAGAATTCAGGATCCCAAGAACTTAAAAGAAGGGAGAAATTTCATCTAAGTCCAGCCATTGAACGTGGGAGAAGATCAAATGTTTCTGTGGACAAACTCAACATCAAAGGATCACCTGTGAAAATCAACAAAAAATAAATAGCATTGCATTTGATTTGTTTAGTTTTGGTTGTTTGAACAGAGAAAGTAATGGTGCATAGTAATACATGTAAGACCAATCGCTTGTTGTTAAATCAATACTATGTTCTTAGCAAAAAAAAAAAAAATTGGCCATTGTGTTGAGCTATAGTACCAATCTACCAACTTTGTTGAGAGTCTTTTTTTTTTAATCATGAATGGATGTTGAATTTTGTCAAATCCTTTTTTTGTATCTATTGCGATGATCATATGATTTTTATCCTTCATTTGGTAATATGGTGTATAATTTGGATTGATTTGCAAATATTGAACCATCCTTGCATCCCTGGAATAAATCCCACTTGATCATGATGTATGAACCTTTTAATATATTGTTGAATTCAGTTTGCTAATATTTTGTTAAGAATTTTTGCATCTATGTTCATCAGGAATATTGGCCTCTAATTTTCTCTTTTTATAATGTCTTTGTCTGGTTTTGGTATCAAGGTAATGCTGGCCTCATAGAATGAGTTTGGAAGCATTCCTTTCATTTGTATTTTGTCTTGGAATAGTTTGAGAAGGATAGGTATTAACTCTTTAAATGTTTGGTAGAATTCCCTTGTGAAGCTTTCTGGTTCTATACTTTTGTTTGTTGGGAGTTTATTGATTATTCGTTTAATTTCATCACTAGTAATTTTTCTGTTCATATTTTCTATTTCTTCCGTATTCAGTCTTGGAAGATTATATGTTTCTAATTTGTTTATGTCTTCTAGGTTGTCCAGTTTTTGACATAAACTTATCTATAGTAGTCTCTTATCATTGTTTGTATTTCTATGATATTAGTTGTAAATTCTCCTCTTTCATTTCTAATTTACTTTATTTGGGCCCTCTCTCTTTTTCTCTTGATGAGTCTGGCTAAAGATTAATTTTGGTTTTCTTTTAAAAAAACAGCTCTTAGTTTCATTATTCTTTCTATTGCCCTTTAGTCTCTATTTCATTTATTTCCACTCTGATCTCTATCATTTCCTTTCGTCTAATAATTTTGGGCTTTGTTCTTTTTCTGATTCCTTTAGGTGTAAAACTAGGTTGTTTATTTGATATTTTTCTGTATCAATATAAATTTCCCTCTTAGAACTGTTTTTATTGTGTTCCATAGATTTTGGAAAGTTGTGTTTATATTTTCATTCTTCTCAAGGTATTTTTTTAAATTTCCTCTTTGATTTCTTTGTTGACCTATTGCTTATTTTTTTAGTACCATGTTGTTGTCTCCACATGCTTGTATTTTCTGCAGTTTTCTTCCTGTAATTGATTTCTAGTTTCATACAATTGTTGTGGGAAAATAACTCAATATGATTTCAGTAATATTAAATTTATTGAGACTTGTTTTTTGGCTAGCATGTGATCTATTATGGGGAATGTTCCATGTGGACTTTAAAAGAATAGGTAATTCTGCTCCTCTGGATGGGATGTTCTATTGCTACCTATCTAGCTCCTCTGGATGGGATGTTCTATTGCTACCTATCTAGTCCATGTGATACAATGTGTCATTTAAGGTCAATGTTTCCTTTTTGCATTTCTGTCTGGATGATATCCATTTGATATAAGTGGGGAATTAAAGTCCTCTACTATTATTGTATTAGTGTTAATTTATCTATTTATGCCTTTTAATATTTGCTTTATATATTTAGGCACTCTTAGGTATATATATGTTTAAAAATGTTATATCTTATTTAGTTGACCTCTTTATCATCATGTAATGCCTTTGTCTTTTGTTATACTCTTTGTTTTAAAGTCTATTAATTTAAAGTCTATAATTATTGTCTCATGAGCAATATTCTCTATTCACTATTGGACATAGGATAATAGTGGTCACAATAAAATCAATAATTCAAATTGCAATAAAAAATATAACTCTGGCACAGTCCTGTTATACTTATCTCAAAACTCTGGGCAAACTTCTAAAAGATTTGAATAGTGAAAAATTGTGTTCATAACAATCCCAACATTTTAAAAAAATTATGGAAGTATAGTATAGTTGATTTACAATGTTGTGTTAATTTCTGTTGTACAGCAAAGTGACTCAGTTATACATATATATATTCTTTTTCATATTCTTTTCCATTCTGGTTTATCACAGGATATTGAATATAGTTCACTGTGCTATACAGTCAGACCTCGTTGTTTATCCATCCTTTATATACTAGTTTGCATCTGCTAATCCCAAGCTCCCAATCCTTCCCTCCACCACCCCTCTCTCCCTTGGCAACCACAAGTCTGTTCTCTATGTCTGTGAGTCTGTTTCTGTTTCATAGATATGTTCATTTTTGTTGTACTTAGATTCCACATATAAGTGATATCATATGGTATTTGTCTTTCTCTTTCTGACTTACTTTACTTAGTATGATAATTTCTGGGTCCATCCATGTTGCTGCAAATGACATTGTTTCATTCTTTTTAATGGCTGAATAATATTCCAGTGTGTGTGTGTGTGTGTGCGTGTGTGTGTACACACACACACACACACACACAGCATTTTTATCCATTTATCTGTCGATGGACATTTAGGTTGTTTCCATGTCTAGGCTATTGTATATAGTGCTGCTATGAAAATAGGGGTGCATGAATATTTTAGAATTATAGTTTTGTCTGGATATATGCCTAGGAGTGGGATTGCTAAATCATATGGCAACTCTATTTTTAGTTTTTTGAGGAACCCTCTATACACTTTTCCATAATGGCTGCACCAATTTACATTCCCATCAACAGTGTAAGAGGGTTCCCTTTTTTCCACACCCTCTCCAACATTTATTATTTGTAGACTTTTTAATGATACCTGTTCTGACCAGTGTGAGGTGGTACCTCATTGTAGTTTTTGTTTGCATTTCTCTAATAATTAGTGATGCTGAGCATCTTTTTATGTGTCTGTTGGCCATCTGGATGTCTTCTTTGGAGAAATGTCTATTTAGTCTTCTGCCCATTTTTCAATTGAGTTGTTTGTTTTTTTGTTGTTGAGTTGTATGATTTGTTTGTATATTTTGGAAATTAAGCCCTTGTCTGTCACATTATTTGCAAATATTTTCTCCCGGTCTGTAGGTTGCCTTTTAATTTTGTTTATGGTTTCCCTTGCTGTACAGAAGCTTGCAAGTTTGATTAGGTCCCATCTGTTTATTTTTGCTTTTATTTCTATTGCCTTGGGAGACTGTCCTAAGAAAACATTGGTACAGTTTATGTCAGAGAATGTTTTGCCTATGTTCTCTTCTAGGAGTTTTATAGTGTCATGTCTTATATTTAAGTCTTTAAGCCATTTTCAGTTTATTTTTCTGTATGGTGTGACGGTGTGTTCTGCCTTCATTGATTTACATGTGGCTGTCCAACTTTCCCAACACCACTTGCTAAAGAGACTCTTTTCCCCATTTTATATTCTTGCCTTCTTTGTTGAAGATGAATTGTCCATAGGTGTATGGGTTTATTTCTGGTCTCTCTGTTCTGTTCCATTGATCCATATGTCTGTTTTTGTGTCAATACCATGCTGTTTTGATTACTGAAGCTTGGTAGTATTGTCTGAAGTCTGGGGGGGTTATGCCTCCTGCTTTGTTCTTTTTCCTAAGAATTGCTTTGGCAATTCTGGGGCATTTATGGTTCCATATTAATTTTAGGATAGTTTGTTCCAGTTCTGTGAAAAATGTCATGGGTAATTTCATAGGGATCACAATAAACCTGTAGATTGCTTTGGGTAGTATGGCCATTTTAACTATATTAATTCTTAGAATTCAAGAGCATGGAACATGCTGAATATCTTAACATCTCTTCTTTTGGATTTTAAATTGGTAAATGCACAAAGAGCTTTGACTTCTATTTCCAGGCCAATATCCATTTAACTACTAAGTTTTGTACTTTTATCTCCACAGTATGTCTTGCATTTGCATCCATCAGCATAACTCCAGGACAGCCCCTCTTAGTTCTCACTTGACTTTGGAAAAATCTCCTAATAGTTCTCCTTACTATATTTCACGATTCAACCTTCTCCAGTTTTAGTGTCTCAAAGCACAGTTATGACCTTATTGGTAGATGAATTCTCAGTGCAAACTGTCTCTTGAGGTTTCCTAGATTCAACCTGCAGCCTATCTCTTTTCCTTTTATTTAGAAACATATATTCTCTAATCTAGGAAAACTGAACTAATTGCTGTTCCCTCAACATAATCTAACTTTTTCTTATCATGCCTACCCTGATACTCTTTTGAACCTATACTTTGAAATTACCTTTATCCATTACCATCAGTTAAATGTTATCTACTACCAAAACATGTCTTAAATTTCTACTCTCTACATAAAATATTTCCTAATAGTAACACTGGTACATAATTTCT
This sequence comes from Pseudorca crassidens, assembly GCF_039906515.1. NCBI lineage: Eukaryota > Metazoa > Chordata > Mammalia > Artiodactyla > Delphinidae > Pseudorca > Pseudorca crassidens. The sequence goes on along the minus strand of NC_090311.1, from coordinate 41,378,999 downwards.
TACTCCAAACTCCTAAGCCTTCAAAACTCTTTTTTTTTTGGGTGTGCCATGCAGTTTGTAGGATCTTAGTTCTCCAACCAGGGATTGAATTCAGGCCCCAGCAGTGAAGGCACCAAGTCCTAACCACTGGACTGCCAGGGAATTCCTTCAGAACTCTTTTTTGACTCACATTATAGTTATCTATATTCATCTCATATCAGTTTTACAGGATTTGCTTAATGTAAAAGGACTGTGTCATATTAATCCCAACCCATGTTGAACTTTGCATAAAATAAGTACAATTAAATAAACTTAGTGTCCTTAATAACTGATTGTGAAAAACCTACACATTTCTAAATATTACATATACCTAACAATATTTTCAAATCCGTACTTTCTTCTTTAGGCAACTTCTTTAAATATACCATTTATTTTGAAAGCTTAATTTATGAAGTACACTTATAACTCTGGCCAGCCATTTATGTTAACTTTTGTTTCATTGTTTAAAAAGTATTTCTACAACATACTGGGTCTTATTTCTTTTCACTGTCCTCCAGTTTATTTTTAAAGTAATGAAGACTTTTTATTTTGTAAAAATAGTATTTATATAGGAAGAAAAATCATGATAAAAAACTTCCCTTCCTGTGAGGAGTGAATAACATTTGCCTTTGCTTTATGAAAAATAAAATCAGTTCTTATTCAGGTTTGCTAAACATTTATTTATTAAGCAATCCAAATAATGTAGCTTCTAGAAAAAACTCAGTTGTCCTTAGACTGAATATGTATGCTATAATCTACACTGTTTGCATCAATAAATTATTTATAAAAGCTTCACTTTGCATGTTGCAACTTAAGTGATTGAAAAATGTAATAAATGTTTTTCAAATTAAAAAATTCATACATATTTATTGGAAAAAAATTCTTCACCTACTTTTTACTCTTGGCCTTACTTTTCAAAGATAACCTTCATCAACTGTTGGTACATATCATTCCTGAACTTTATCTATGTATGTCAAAATGTATTCACACATGTGTACTAATATACAGATATGCAAATATACATTCAGAGTACTATGCTGAACAATTGTTTTTAAATTTGGACAATAGTTTGCATGTCTAGGTATATATGAATGGTAATCACCCTAATAATTACCCCCAAACAGTTTATACACAGCATTTTTTTTTCTGATTTGTTTCATGAATGAAGCAATTTAAGAGAATCAGAGAAAGAATTGCCATGACTTATTTTTGCCACCCAGTTATTAAAAATAAACCAAAACTTCCCTAAAACATTCCTAAGCATTTTAGATTCCCTAAACTCTCACTAATAGACTTGGTGGAACTGTCTTTGGTATATTTATGACCTTGTTACAGAGCAGAATAGATTCTATTCCAACGTGAGATTACAGTGAATGCTGTATATTAGCCACAGGGAATTCTTGCCTTCATCATGATCCATTATGGTTGGAATTTATTGCAAGCTAAGTTCTATCCATGCTACTAACAGTTGCATAGGGGACTAAAGTTGACAGTGACAAGAGTTCCAGGTGACCTGGTTATATCTAATCTATGGGCACTTAGTGCGAGTAAGTGGCGCTGAGTCGCAGCACACTACATCTGATCCTCTACTTACAAAGGTTGTGACCTTTCTGTCCCATGCTAACACTTACTATAGAATTAGAAGTTGATATGGAATGGTTTTATAGGTCTCTCTCACAATATTTATAAGATAAATAACTTTAGAAGAACATAAATTGTCACCTGATTGTCTTCTGAGAGGTGTGCCAAGGGCTAATAGTAGAAGTATTTATTGTTTTTTACTTTACAATTGAAATATGCAGTACTTAAAAAGCCTATTAAAGCAAAGACTTTAAAACTGGTAGTAAAAAATGGAGGTCATATAATTTAAATTCTTTCCAGAATATTTCTAAGACCTAGTCTTTTTAAGTTATATTTTAGTCTCAAGCTTGCAGATTTTCAGTGATGGGGCTTAATTTTTTGGATAGTCCATTCTATTCTGACCCACTTTGGATTAATAGAAAATCTCGACTTACATTGAAAACATATGCTTTGTAATACTTTTTATTTATTGTTCTTATTTCTATACTCTGAGACTACAATGAATAAACTAATTTATCTTTTCATAACAACCATTCAGATGTCTGATGAATCTTGTGATTTTTAGTTTAAACATCTCAAATTTTATCACACATTCTCAGGATGATTAGACTTCACTTCCAATTTGGCCATAAAATGGTGCTTATTGTAATCCACCTATCTCTTCATCTATTATTAATGCATATGAAGTAGTTTGTATTATTATTCTAGTAGTCCATTTACAGTGTTGGCATGTAAACTCATCTTTACAAGCCAACTCAAAATTTTTTAAAACTCAAAAGTTTACAATTATATTTTCATATTAATGTTTGTAGCCACTTATTACTATATTTGGGCAATTAACTTTTTTTCTAATACAAATAAGATTATTTAAATTTATTATTGTAGAAGTGTAGATTTTTGATACTTATTATTCTGATAAAATTATTTTGAACCTTGTCTTTTATCATTAAATGTAGTATATATCCTTCTGAACTTTGTAGCATTCACAGATTTTACACACATCGCTTTAATACATTTATATATGTCAGTGATTAAAAGTGAATTGGGGCAGACATTAGAACTCAGATCTGTATGGTACTTCACTAGAGACCTTCCTCCATATGATAATGATGCTTCAAGTTATTCTTTCTAGATACAATTATTCAGCCAGGTACAATACAATTTGATTGCATTTCTCTTTATTGGTCATAAAAATATCTTGATATTAAACAATGTTTTCTTCAGGTTAGGTATAGTTTCTACAACATTCTACTCATTAGAAATGTGACATTTTTAATGAACCTACCCTAAGTTCCAGTAATCATTGCTATATCTTTAAATTGGTTTTAATCCAAATATTTAATAATTTGTTTTATAATTCAAGATTGTCAGTAGTTTTTTTTAGATTCATGTTTTTTTACTTTTTTGGATATTTAGCTTTTTATAAGTAAAAAATAATTTACATCTGTTATGTGTTAATATGTGCCTAGAACATGGTAAGCTCATATAATACTTATGATGATTATGTCATGTCAGTGTTTAGTATTATCCCCATTTTTAGAAGTGAATAAACTAAGCACAGAGAGAGTTTGCATCTAGATCATACAATTAGTAGGTTATGGAACTAAGGCTAGAAGCACAGCAGTACAACTCGGGTAGTACTCAGTCATCTGTTCTAGACACAGTGCTAGTTACTGGGTAGAGAGATTTAGTTATGACCAAAATAACACCCCAGGCTTTATGAAGCTTCCAGTATAGTAAAGGGAGACAAACTCAAACAAATATATAAAATGTGTAATATGCCATGTGATGCATGAGAAATGTAGTAAAAACAGTAAATAAATAGGGGGAAAGTTGAAAGGACAGAGCAGACTGGAGGCATGGCATTCTAAACAGGGTGGTCAGAATAGATCATACTGATAGAATTATATGTAAAGAAAATTTTATAAACTCAAAAATATTTTAAAAATCACAAAGAAATATTCTGTGGTGTTAAACACTTTAACTCTAGAGTCAGAGATGTGTGTATCCCACTTCTGCAAGCCCTTCATCATAGCACCTGAGTAATAAATGCCCCCTTGATGACAATTCTCCCCTTATAAGAATTTATCATAAAAAATAATTAAAGTTAGCACATATTTATGTACAGTATGTTTACCAAGATATAAACATTTTGCTTGTAATGACAAAAATTGACAATAATAAACATCTCATTATAAGTTTTTACTTAGACCAACTATGCTATAGACTTATGATGGAATACAAAATATAGCTTCATAGTAGTATACATCAAAGTGCTATAGAAAATCTGTATTTGCAAACATGGGATGATATTCACGTGTGTGTGTGTGTGTGTGTGTGTATAAAACAGATGTATATTTGGAAAGAGGGAAAGATTAGCAAAATAAACATCTAACTGTATAGAATTAGGAAGTTTGATTGGGTTGTGAATGGATTCTCTTCTTTTGGTTATCTATATTTTAGTTTTTATCAGATATGAATGTTTAATATTTTAGCAAAAATATAGATTTAAACAAATGATATACCATGTTATACAGTCTCTCTATCCTATGTATATTATCATTAATACATTGTTTTTATAAATTAGAAGTTTATGTCATTGCTTCTTTGACTTTTGGAAGGACAAAATTTGTGGCATCCCATCAAATATCAGACATTAATTTTGTGATTGTGTTCGTCACCAGTTTTCTAATTAAGAACATAATACTACCTCAGACCCTATATTTTGAAAATTAAGCAATGAAATAATCATGATTGTCTTCACTTTTCCTTAAAATAAGGAAAAATGGATCAATTTTTATAGATTACTATCATTTAAAAGTGAATAAACATAGAAGATTTTATTAAACAAATACTTTGACAGTAATGAGATGCTTCAGTTTCAATTATTTTTTTAAAAAGATGCAATTTCTGTGTTGCAGCCTCCAATGAACATACACTCCATCGTGGTACAGGTTCAGTGCATCAACAAAAAAGTGGGTACTGTTATCTACCATGAAGTTCGAATCGTGGTGAGAGACAGAAATGACAACTCACCCACATTCAAGCATGAAAGCTACTACGCCACAGTGAATGAGGTCAGTTTCTATCCACTACTCTCTGCTTCCTTTTTATTGATATACGTAATTGACTGTATATTTTAAATATTTTGAAATTATTCCTCTATAGTAACAATCTTAACTGTTTAAAAATATCAAGAAAACATTTTAAAAAATAGTGCTTTAGAAGAAATAAGGTCTGAGTGACTTCTGATACAATTTCAGGAATTCACTTTGCTACAGGAAAAAAATTGCTTTATTTATAATAATGGCCAAAATGTTGGCATTTTTTAATCATCTTCAACAACTTAATGCCTGAATCTAAATACATACACGCTTACTGAGGCTCAATGGGTGCTATTTATTCTCATTGTAAAATGAGACAGATTTTTGTTTTGTATCTCTGAGGTGGTAGCAGTAATTCAATACTAGAAGAAAATATGTATTTGAGATTTTATTAATTTAAAGTTATTTTCTCAATTTTAAAATCAAGTTCTGGCATATTAAAAATATTTTAATATAAATCAAAGCTAAATTCTTATAAGAAAATCCTTATCAAACTATTTAAAAATATTTTTAAAGTAGTATTATTGCTTTTATTAGAACATGCTTTTTTGTTGTTTCTTGTTTTACTTTGTTTTGTTTCCCCTTTGAACCAAAATCCATGGGCCAAGAACACTTTTTATGTTATTTTTTAAAAATAGTGCTTACTCTATTAATTTTTTGTAGAAAAAATATAAAATATTATAAAAAATCATAAAATATTTCTGAAGTATCTCTAATATCATCTATTATGTGTACTTTAGACACAAAAAATGAACTATATTTTTAATAGCCTATACTTTAGCAAATCATCTTTACCTCATGTCTTTTTTTTTTATCTTAAAATATGTACCTACTTTATAGGAGGAAGTCAGTATAATTTGGGTATTAAACACAGCATTGGGCCTATAACTTCTACATGCTTTTTGAAATTATTTAAAATGTATCCTATTTACCTCAACATTCTTCTATTCACTAAAAATTGAAGAAATTATGTTTCCTGTAATCTGAGACTTTCTAGATTGTATTACTAAAAACAAAATAATAAATAAAAGAAATAAAAGCTTTTTAAAGTTTAACAGGCGAAATTACTTGTTAGTTAATGCTCGACCTTTTTGAGCTAACTTTTACTTAATAGGCTTCTGCTAAAACAGACAAATGCTAATTAATGTAATTAATCATGTTACATGATTAATTATTTTAGCATCTAAAGCATACTTTTTGAATGAGATTTTGCTTTTTTTGTTTGAGTGCTAGCTTTGAGTATAAACTAATAGATGAGTTATCTTAGGCAACATATCTAATTTTAAAATCCATTCCTGTACCATGTTTAACTGTTGTTGGATACATGTCTTTAGTTCATTTTTCATAAAGAAATGTATAATGTTCAATTTGAATTCAAAGTATCCTATGTAATTTGACTACTTCCACTCCCCCTCCAATTTTTTTCAGCACCTTGCTAAAAACTAACCTTTTCAAATACTATTTTAATTGTGTCACTCTCCTATTCAAAAATTGTGTAATTTCTCATTATTATCAGGAAAAATGTCATCTATCTCCACTGGCTGATTTTCAAACCCTTCCATAATCTGATCTTTTGTCAATGTATTCTTAACTTCAATTGCTCTCTGATACTGCCTCATTCTGTTCAGATTAACTTCCTCATGTCTTACAAATATATTCATTTCTTTGGCTTTGCTCACACTGTTCAGTTTACTTAGAATGGAATCTTCCCTACCTTGCAAGTCTCCAAGTTTTATTCATCTTTTAAAATTTAACACATGATCTATTTCCATTTCTTATTTCTATACTCATCCCCAGCTATACACATTGATCAATCTTCAGTTTCTCCAAACTCTAAACTCCTATGTCATCTGGATAAATGTTAGAGTGATACAATTTATATAAACATTAAACATTTTATCTTAAACATTATTTGTAGAGGCAAGATTTCTTTACAAAGCTGCCTAATTATGATTTTCTCTCAATGCATTTCCTAAAGACAACCGAGGCAATCCTATCCCACTGTTACTGTGGTCATATATTCTATGATTTGATTATGTAGAATGTGTGTAATTGATGATATTTTCCTCCATTGATTTTGCTCATACTCTCTCATATCTATTTTCTTGTAAAGAGTCCAAAGTTTATTTAAACATCAAAACATAATTATAAGAAAAAATGAAATTTAGCTATTTTTCTCATCCTTCATTTATCTGAGTAGTTCTTAGTTTAATTGGCTTGAATGGGTTTATCTTTGTATCTATATCTCTCCACTGGGAAAATACATTGCAATTTTATATATACCCATATGTATATATGTGTATGTATATATGTATGTGTGTGTGTATATATACTATGTCTGTGTGTGTGTGTGTGTGTATATATATATATATATGTATATATATATACACAATGCAACTACAGTGCTGCCTGTAAAATAAAATTAAGTAAAATACATTTTACTCTGTGCAAGATTGCAAGATATTTTCCATGCTATTTCTTCTTTTAGTATAAGGCATGCAGTTAATGCAGTTAAGACTAGAAAGATCTAAATGCTTTTCCAAAAAAAAAAAACATTCAGAGTTTAAGAGATTGTTGGTGTCAAAATATTTTACACTTCATCAGAATGCAAAAGATAGGTACAAAGTCATCATCACAGATTTATAAAAGAAGCTTCTAAAATTAAAGTCCTGATTAGTCACTCTCCTTATTAACTGTGAGAAAACCAAGACCTGGAGCAGCACATGAATTGGCTACCAAGGTTTAAAATTCTTTGTTTGTGAGACATAAAGCATTGCAAGTATTTTTTTTCTCTCTGGGTAATTGGAGACTCTCAATTAGTTTTGGATAATTGTATCATTAAGTAATTAGTCTTGTTGGTTCGAAGAACAAATTGCAAAGTCTAATTGCTGCTGATTATTCTTAAGTAATTTTTGGAAGATAAATATTTTCTGGCAGTGATGTCTTTGATAACACATGCATCCCATTTCAAAAAATTCCTTTTGACATAATAAAAAGTAAACAAGGACAAGTCAAGGCAGACGTAGTGTTTTCTTGCGCCTGTGAAGAATTAATCTCAGGATAATGTAGAGGTTATATTTGTCCTGGTCTTTAATGATCTCATTACAGATGGGCAATTTTTTTAGTCAATATTAATTTGTTCTTTTGGTCACCTTGAATATCACACTAAATGTACTTTGCTGCTGTGACATGATGTGATTTATTGGAGATAATTTGTTGGCACTTTCTGAAAGAATGTTTCCTTGCATTTCTCTTGACAGGTAGATGGTTTACAGTCAGAAAGAGAGAGAAAGAAAGGAAGGAAGGGAGGAGAAGGAACCATATATTGTGTAGTAATGTAGTATTTACTGTTGAAAAAATTTGCATGTAAGTGGACCTGTACCATTCAAACGTCAAGGGTATATATAAAAATTCTGAACTCTATTTCTTTGTTCCTGGAAACTTGGGGAAATAGAGTTCAGATGTAATTATAAGGTTGGACTCAAGGAAATTGCCAATGTTCAACTATTTTTGATGTATAAAAACGGCAATTGAATAATATTCTATAAATAAAAAAGGTGTCTTAAATAAAATTTCATGCCACTGTATTATGGTAATGTTTCTATTTTGGCCTTATACTAATCAAAAATACATACTTCATGTCTGTTTTCAGCACTGTTGTCTCCTGATGGTGTTTTGAATTTATGTGGTGAACTGTTTCTACTATCACTTAAGTTTTGTTTAACTTAGACCTTATTTTCATGGATTGCTACTGACTTAAATATAAGGAGTTCTGTATAACAAGCTTAAATTAAGAAAGGATTAGGGCTTCCCTGGTGGCACAGTGGTTGAGAGTCTGCCTGCGGATGCAGGGGACACGGGTTCGTGTCCCGGTCCGGGAAGATCCCACATACCGTGGAGCGGCTGCGCCCATCAGCCATGGCCACTGAGCCTATGCGTCCGGAGCCTGTGCTGCGCAACGGGAGAGGCCACAACAGTGAGAGGCCCGCGTACCGCAAAAAAAAAAAAAAAAAAAAAAGAAAGGATTGAATGGAAGGAGAAGAAACTGAAGAACAAGTTGGGGTCATATCCTGAAAGGCACCATCAGTTATAAAGAGGAGCTTTAGGCAATAAGGGACCAGTAAATGGCTTAGAATATAAGTGCATTCAGATTTGCCAATTTATGATATCATTCCCACAGCTGGATGGAGAATTTTTTGAAGAGGTGAGCTGAAAAGAGATGCAAGGTAAAAATCTTGAACTGAATAAAAATGGAAAAAGAGGGTGTAGGAAGGCTATTAGGTGGATAAATTAATGAGAAAAGATGACCTGTTAATTGCAGAGGGTAAAGGAGAAAAGTGTAGACACTATATATTGTTTAGATTACCTTTGAGGTTCTGGCTTAAAATATAGCAGGATCCTACTGAGAGAATATATTAGAGAAGAACACTTTTGGGAAGATTTGCAATCTGAGGAGAATATCAGTTGTTGCAACCCAGCAAGGAATGTCTTTAGATCTCGAATAGTCCATGTCGAATAGACATAAAGATTTGTGAACCACAGTGAGTAAATTAAGATTGCCAAAGTGAGGTGTTTTGCTTTGTTTGTTTGTTTTTGATTTTGCAGAATATGACAGATAGTAGGTATCAATAAAAATCAAAGTAGTATGAGAATGAGGGGGTATTGATGCAAAAGATATATATATATATATCTTGTTTTAAGTATATAACTTTACATGATATGTATGTATATCTTTATATATCATGTAAAGATATATACTTAAAACATAAGAACAGATATATACTTAAAACATAAGAACACTAATTATAAACCAGGAGATAACCAACAAGTACAGTCTAATGTTTTTGTTGCCTAGAACATGAATGAAATAATGAATAATATACATATTAATCAAACAAAATAAAGAAAGGGAACAAACAAAACAGAACATAGAATAGGTAGGAAAAATATGAACACTTACTAAGAGTGTTCAAAATAAAAGTATTCATCTTGTACAAAAATTACATTAAAAGTAAAGGGGAAAATACTCAAATTGAAAAACAAAGTTTTCAGACTAGATTAAAAAATAATGTCAAGGATTGGTTCAAGATGGTGGAGTAGAAGGATGTGCTATCACTTCCTCTTTCGAGAATAACAAAATCACAACTAATTGCTGAAAAATCATCGACAGGAAGACACTGGAACTCACCAAAAAAGATACCCCACATCCAAAGACAAAGGAGAAGCAAAAATGGGATGGTAAGAGGGGCGCAATCACAGTAAAATCAAATCCCATAACTGCTGGGTGGGTGACTCACAAACTGGAGAACACTTATACCACAGAAGTCCACCCACTGGAGTGATGGTTCTGAGATCCACGTCAGGCTTCCCAACCTGGGGATCCGGCAACAGGAGGAGGAATTCCTAGGGAATCAGACTTTGAAGGCTAGCGGGATTTGATTGCAGGACTTCAACAGGGCTGGGGGAAGCAGCGGCTCCACTCTTGGAGGGCACACACAAAGTAGTGTGTGCAGTGGGACCCAGGGGAAGGAGCAGTGACCCCAAAGGAGACTGAACCAGACCTACCTGCTAGTGTTGGAGGGTCTCCTGCAGAGGCAGGGGGTGGCGGTGCCTCACCGTGAGGTAAAGGACACTGGCAGCAGAAGTTCTGGGAAGTACTCCTTGACATGAGCCCTCCCAGAGCCCGCCATTAGCCCCACCAAAGAGACCGGGTAGGCTCCAATGTTGGGTCACCTCAGGCCAAACAACCAACAGGGAGGGAACCCAGACCCCCGCATCAGTAGACAAGTGGATTAAAGTTTTACTGAGCTCTGCCCACCAGAGAAACAGCCATCTCTGCCCACCACCAGTCCCTCCCATCAGGAAACCTGCACAAGCCTCTTAGATAGCCTCATCCACCAGAGGGCAGATAGCAGAAGCAAGAAGAACTACAATCCTGCAGCCTGTGGAACAAACACCACATTCACAGAAAGAGGGACAAGGTGAAAAGGCAGAGGGCTATGTACCAAATGAAGGAACAAGATAAAACCCCACAAAAACAACTAAATGAAGTGGAGACAGGCAAGCTTCCAGAAAAAGAATTCAGAATAATGATAGTGAAGATGATCCAGGACCTCGGGAAAACAATGGAGGCAAAGATTGTGAAGATGCAAGAAATGTTTAACAAAGATCTAGAAGAATTAAAGAACAAACAACAAAGATAGGGCTTTCCTGGTGGCGCAGTGGTTGAGAGTCCACCTGCAAATGCAGGGGACACAGGTTCATGCCCTGGTCCGGGATGATCCCACATGCCGCGGAGCGGCTGGGCCCGTGAGCCATGGCCGCTGAGCCTGCGCGTCCGGAGCCTGTGCTCCGCAACGGGAGAGGCCACAACAGTGAGAGGCCCGCGTACCGCAAAAACAAAAACAAACAACAGAGATGAACAATACAATAATTGAAATGAAAAATACACTAGAAGGAATCAATAGCAGAATAACTGAGGCAGAACGGATAAGTGACCTGGAAGAAAGAATGGTGGAATTCACTGCTGCAGAACAAAATAAAGAAAAAAAAATGAAAAGAAACAAAGATAGCGTAAGAGATATCTGGGATAACATTAAATGCCACAACATTCTCATTATAGGGGTCCCAGAAGGAAAAGAAGGAGAGAAAGGACCCGAGAAAATAGTTGAAGAGATTATAGTTGAAAACTTCCCTAACATGGGACAGGAAATAGCCACCCAAGTCCAGGAAGCACAGAGAGTCCCATACAGGATTAACCCAAAGAGAAACACGCCGAGACACACACTAATCAAATTGGCAAAAATTAAAGTCAGAGAAAAATTATTAAAAGCAGCAAGGGAAAAACGACAAATAACATACAAGGGAACTCCCATAAGGTTAACAGCTGATTTCTCAGCAGAAACTCTACAAGCCAGAAGGGAGTGGCATGATATATTTAAAGTGATGAAAGGGAAGAACCTACAACCAAGATTACTCTAACCAGCAAGGATCTCATTCAGATTTTTTGTTTTTTTGTTTCTTTTTAGCAGTACGCGGGCCTCTCACTGTTGTGGCGTCTCCCATTGTGGAGCACAGGCTCCGGATGCGCAGGCTCAGCGGCCATAGCTCACAGGCCCAGCCATTCCGCGGCATGTGGGATCTTCCTGGACTGGGGTACGAAACCGTGTCCCCTGCATCGGCAGGCGGACTCTCAACCACTGCGCCACCAGGGAAGCCCCTCATTCAGATTTGATAAAGAAATTAAAAGCTTTACAGACAAGCAAAAGCTAAGAGAATTGAGCACCACCAAACCAGCTTTACAAGAAATGCTAAAGGAACTTCTCTAAATGTGAAACACAAGAGAAGAAAATGAGCTACAAAAACAAACCCAAAACAATTAAGAAAATGGTCATAGGAACATACATATCGATAATTACCTTAAACGTGAATGGATTAACTGCTCCAACCAAAAGACACAGGCTTGCTGAATTGATACAAAAACAAGACCCATATATATGCTGTCTACAAGAGACCTACTTCAGACCTAGGGACACATACAGACTGGAACTGAGGGGATGGAAAAAGATATTCCATGCAAATGGAAATCAAAAGAAAGCTGGAGTAGCAATGCTTATATCAGATAAAATAGAATTTAAAATAAAGAAAGTTACAAGAGACAAGGAAGGACACTACATAATGATCAGGGGATCAATCCAAGAAGAAGATATAACAATTATAAATATATATGCACCCAACATAGGAGCACCTCAATACATAAGGCACCTGCTAACAGCTATAAAAGAGAAAATCGACAGTAACACAATAATAGTGTGGGAATTTAACACCCCACTTTCACCAATGGACAGATCATCCAAAATGAAAATAAATAAGGAAACACAAGCTTTAAATGACACATTAAACAAGATGGACTTAATTGACATTTATAGGACAGTCCATCCCAAAACAACAGAATACACATTTTTCTCAAGTGCTCATGGAACATTTTCCAGGATAGATCATATCTTGGGTTACAAATCAAGCCTTGGTAATTTAAGAATATTGAAGTTGTATCAAGTATGTTTCTGACCACAACGCTATGAGGCTAGATATCAATTACAGAAAAAAAAACTGTAAAAAATGCAAACATATGGAGGCTAAACAATATAGTACTAAATAACCAAGACATCACTGAAGAAATCAAAGAGGAAATCAAAAAATACCTAGAAACAAATGACAATGAAAACACAACAACCCAAAACCTATGGGTTGCAGCAAAAGCAGTTCTAAGAGGGAAGTTTATAGCAATACAGTCCTACCTCAAGAAACAAGAAAAATCTCAAATCAACAACCTAACATTATACCTAAAGCAGTTAGAGAAAGAAGAACAAAAAACCCCCAAAGTTAGCAGAAGGAAGAAAAAGAAATAAAAGGAATCCTAATCGGAAAAGAAGTAAAACTGTCACCGTTTGCAGATGACATGATATTATACATAGAGAATACTAAAGATGCTGCCAGAAAACTACTAGAACTAATCAATGAATTTGGTAATGTAGCAGGATACAAAATAAATGCACAGAAATCTCTTGCATTCCTATACACTGATGATGAAAAATCTGAAAGAGAAATTGAGGATACACTCCCATTTACCATTGCAACAAAATGAATAAATTACCTAGGTATAAACCTACCTAAGAAGACAAAAGACCTGTATGCAGAAAACTATAAGACACTGACGAGAGAAATCAAGGACGACACAAACAGATGGAGAGATATACCATGTTCTTGGATTGGAAGAATCAACATTGTGAAAATGACTATACTACCCAAAGCAATCTACAGATTCACGGCAATCCCTATCAAACTACCGATAGCATTTTTCACAGAACTAGAACAAAAAAATTCACAATTTGTATGGAAACACAAAAGACCCTGAATAACCAAAGCAATCCTGAGAAAGAAAAGCAGCTGGAGGAATCAGGCTCCCTGACTTCAGACTATACTACAAAAGGGAACCCTCTTGCACTGTTAGTGGGAATGTAAATCGATACAGCCGCTATGGAGAACAGTATGGAGGTTCCTTAAAAAACTAAAAATAGAACTACCATTTGACCCAGCAGTCCCACTACTGGGCATATACCCTGAGAAAACCATAATTCAAAGAGGGACATGGGGCTTCCCTGGTGGCGCAGTGGTTGAGAGTCCGTGCGCCTGCCGATGCAGGGGACATGGGTTAGTGCCCCAGTCTGGGAAGATCCACATGCCGCGGAGAGGCTGGGCCCGTGAGCCATGGCCGCTGAGCCTGCACGTCCGGAGCCTGTGCTCCGCAACAGGAGAGGCCAGAACAGTGAGAGCCCCCTGTACCACAAAAAAAAAAGAAAAAAAAGAGAGACATGGACCACAATGTTCATTGCAGCACTATTTACAATAGCCAAGACATGGAAGCAACCTAAGTGTCCAATGACAGATGAATGGATAAAAAAGATGAGGTACATATATACAATGGAATATTCCTCAGCTATAAAAAGAAATGAAATTGAATTATTTGTAAAATTCAAATAATTGTAAAATTATTTGTAGTGAAATGGATGGACCTAGAGTCTGTCATACAGAGTGAAGTAAGTCAGAAAGAGAAAAACAAATACCGTATGCTAACACGTATATATGCAATCTAAAAAAAAAAATGGTTCTGATGAACCTAGGGGCAGGACAGGACTAAAGATGCAGACATAGAGAATGGACTTGAGGACTCGGGGAAGGGGAAGAGTAAGCTGGGACGAAGTGAGAGAGTAGCATTGACATATATACACTAGCAAATGTAAAATAGATAGCTAGTGGGAAACATCCGCATAGCACAGGGAGATCAGCTCGGTGCTTTGTGGCCACTGGAGCAGTGGGATAGGGTGGGTGGGAGGGAGCTGCAAGAGGGAGTGGATATGGTGATTATATGTGTACGTATAGCTGATTCACTTTGTTTTACAGCAGAAACTAACACAACATTGTAAAGCAATTATACTCCAATAAAGATGTTAAAAGAAAAGAAAAGAAAGGTAAACAAGTAGATACCCTGTGACTCAGCAGGTCTGCTCTAGTGGTACATATGTCCACCAGAAAGCATGTATAAGGAGATTTGTTGATGATATTTCCATAATAATCAAAAACTGGAGACAACTCAAGTGTCCAACTATGATAGACCTGGCTTACCATTTTTTAAATTGCATTTATCTTTAAAAAAATTAAAATTTCTGTGTGTTTCAGAGAAACATGTTTCCTCATGTAAAAACTGGGAATGAAAATATTAGAAACCTACCTTATAGAGTTTAATGAATACATGTAATAAATCTTAGAATAGGAAAGAAAAATAAGTCCACAGATTTTAGTGTATAGCACCTCACCTGTATATTTTATAACTAATTTTAAAAATCTGAAATTAGTTGATCACTTATTTAAACCTGATATTACATATGGATATATATACATATATATGTATGTGTGTATATATGTGTGTGTGTGTGTATATATATATATTTGTTTATTTTATATCCACCCTGTTAGAATTGAATCACTATTAGAGCTAGCACTTTGTTTTGTTATTTGAGTAGAACAGTACCTGACACATTGTAGGAGTTGTATTAATAGACTTCTCAATGAAGCAGAAATGGAACAATCATGCAACAGGAAAGTATTATTTAACATATATGTTCACTTTGATTTTTCCTGAGATAAGAATGATTTAGAAAGTGTTTGTTTTGAGTTAAATTTGAGAAGCTTATACGTGGGAAGTATTTTAGAAAGGAGTAAAATCTTTCCAGGTGATTGTGATAAATTATATAGGGTGACACAACAGTGATGACAAAAAAAGAAACCCAGTTTTTCTTTTTCTTTTAACCTGGTAAATATGAGCTATTTGAATTATAGTACTGTTTACGTAGCTCTAGGGGGACGTTACGTATTTATGTGAATTAGAGCCCTTTTTTCATAACTTTAGGGGCAAATTATGTACTTATTTGGATATGACTATAAGCTGCTTAAGAATCTTTACCATACTTTTCGTGTCCCAGAAAAAGTAGTCATATTTATTAAGTAACATTAAAATGACTCCCCTTAGTCGAAATGTTTTTTTATCTCAACAAGATTTTTCTACATGCACAGTTTTATGAAGCTCAGATGCAAGGGGTACGAAAATAATCACAGTCAATTTAATAAATTGTGTTCGATCAAGTTCTCTAAGTTCTTAATAATAGGAAACTTTAAAGGATGCTTCATAAATCTAAATTTAAAATGCCATTTACAATTTAGTAAGGTAAAGGTTAGCAGTTGAAACAACGTTAGGTTTCAGGAACAGTCGTTTCATAACTGTTGATGTTACAAGTATATCACAGATTATGTCCTGGTTAACATCTTAAAAGTCTGTAAACTTTAGGGTTTTTCTTGCGGTACACGGGCCTCTAACTGTTGTGGCCTCTCCCATTGTGGAGTACAGGCTTCGGACGCGCAGGCTCAGCGGCCATGGCTCACGGGCCCAGCCGCTCCGTGGCATGTGGGATCTTCCCAGACCGGGGCACGAACCCTTGTCCCCTGCATTGGCAGGCAGACGCTCAACCACTGCGCCACCAGGGAAGCCCTGTAAACTTTAGATTTTGAATAATTTTAGTATTTATTTTTCTTCTTTGATTTTTTCACATGGTCATTAGGAACTAACTTGACACCAGATTAATTTTAAATTTGTTATCTAAAATTAGTTCACAGATTTCTGCATAGATCTTTTGCCAATTTAGTAGCATCATATCTCCTGATGTTGAATGGAACCAGGACAGATTACAACAGTATTGACTGATTAATTCTAACAGTTATCATTTATGAATGCTAAATCTTATTTAAAACTTACTTGTACCTACACACAGACTCAAATTATTTGTGTGTATTGTTTTCATTTTACACAATAAGATGAAAAAGTACTGAGACAGAAAAGCATTTATTAATTTGCCCAAGATCTCATGGCTACTAAGTAGCAGATCTAAGTGAGAAACTGAGGCAGTCTCACTCCAAAACCGAGTGCTTGATCACCATATTGTACAAGTGCATCAGGCAAGAGAATGATGGAGCTCAGATACATAAAGGAAGAGTAAGGAGTAAATAACACCATTAATCTGAAGAGTATTATTACTAATTTGAAAAGATTTACACTTGCTTCTTTGGTCTAAATTATCATCTCGATTCACAATTTAGTAAATGATCATGTGCTAGGTAGAGTTTTAAGAGAAAGGAACACAGCGTTTGGAATATATATATTACTTTTTATTGAATGATTTTAAGTTCATGAAGAATTATAAAAAGTAACCCAATGACGAGTATATCAAGATGAACATCTTGCCCAACTACATGTAGTGGGCATACCCTACATGCCCAGTGGGCATACCCTAGAGGGTATTTCATGGTAGCTGGTATCATATGCTGGTTTAATTAGAATTTTTATTTTACTTCAGATGTTGTTATATCTCTTTCTCCTGATGCGGCATGATCATGTCTTTCAACAATACCTGTTAATAAAGTTAATATGCTAGTTAATTTTTTTAAAAAAGGGGCTCTGAAATGTTTTGATTTTTTCCCTAGGGTTTAAGTGAATGATTAAAAACATTTTAATGATCAGACCCATCAGCAGGAACCCAAAGCTGAACTTCAGCCAAATTAAACCATAGGAAAAGATGAGAACCTCTCTCTTGCTCTATTTTGTTCTCTCTTTTGTTCTTTCTCTCCTTCTCTCCCTCCCTCTCTCTCTCTCTTTCTGTCTCCCTTATTTTTTGGCTAACAGTTGCCTCAAGTGTATGTTATGTATTTATAAGAACTAAACGTAATATAAATAAAATTTTATTATCCTTAAAAATATTTTTATAGTAAATGATACGTTTAAGTCTTAGACTTTATTATAATGAAAATGATTATGGAAATGGTCTGTTTATGTTCACATTTTCTACCATTTATGTAAACATCAGAAATAATTAGACCTAAATAACATTTTAATAGAAGTAATAGAGTTCCAAATTCCCCAATTCTTAATATCTTTCATTAGTATGCTACATATTTTAACAACTACTGAACCAACAGTGAAACATTGCTGTTAACTCAAATCCATATTTTATTTAGATTTCCTTAGTTTTACTAGTCTTTTTTCTTGTCCCAGGACCCCATCTATGATACCATAGTACTATCAGTCATCGTGTCTCTTTAGTCTTCTCTGGACTGTATCTGTTTTCACTTTCTTTGTTTTTGATGACAGTTTTGAAGAGTACTGGTCAAATAATCTTTCTTTCTAATAGATAAATGAACAGATAGAGATGTGTGTGTATACACATACATGCATATACACATATATATAAATGTCATACAGTATATTGCTTATTTGTATGTGACAGTACAGTCAAATATATATCATATATAGATATATAACTATTTTTTAAAGTAAATTTATTTATGGCTGCATTGGGTCTTCATTGCTGCATGCAGGCTTTCTCTAGTTGTGGCGAGTGGGGGCTACTCTTTGCTGCAGTGGGCGTGCTTCTCATTGCGGTGGCTTCTTTTGTTGTGGAGCACAGGCTCTAGGCACATGGGCTTCAGTAGTTGTGGCTCGAAGGCTCTAGAGCACAGGCTCAGTAGTTGTGGCGCACGGGCTTATTTGCTCCACAGCATGTGGGATCGAACCAGTGTTCCCTGCATTAGCAGGAGAATTCTTAACCACTGCGCCACCAGGGAAGTCCCAACTATTTTTCTATACCAATGAAGAGTAAGTTGCACATATGAAACCCCTTAAATTCTTAACATTTCATTGTGTATTTCCTAAAAACACAGATACTCATCTATATAACTGCAATATAACCATCAAAATCAGGAAATTACATTAATGCAATATTAGTATGTAATCTACAGATGCCAAATTTTGCTGATTTTTTTTCCAATAAAGTCCTTTATAGGTCAGAGATTCAACCTAAGGTCACACATTGCATTTAGTTGCCATGTCTTTCTAGTCTCAATCTTAGTTCCTTAATAGTTCCTTGACTTTAATGACCTTAATAATTTCCAGGAGTGGGACAGTTTATAGAATATTTCTCAATTTAGAATTACCTGGTATTTCCTCATGATTATAGATTTTGTTCAGAAATACCACAAAAGTGATAGCATGTTCTTCATAGTATGTAATAAAAGAGACTCACAATATCAGTGTGTCCCATTTCTGGTAATGATAGCTTTTATCATGTTGGAAAGACAGTGTTTGCCAGGTTTTTCTACTATATTTATTCATTTTTGTGTACTTAATAAGTAATTAAAACTATTTTGTGGAAAACGACTTTAAGACTTTGTAAATATCCTGTTCCTCATCAAACCTTCACCTAACATTTTTATTAGTGATTTATGAAACATTGATTTGTTGAAAACCATTGATGAAAATGCAAATTACTGTGGTTGGATATATTTTCTTCCTTCTTCTCTTTGCCCCTTGAGCATTTACTGAGTGCTTTTTCAGACATTATGCCATACACTAGCAATAAAGTTTTGATTACTAATGAAGAGGTTAGCATGCTGAAATGGTGAATTTGGGGATTCATGAAATAATTTACATGCTGAGAACCAACCGGTTTTCAATAGCAGTAATTATTTAATCCACGTTTTCTGAAACACAGGCACAAGCTAAATTGGATTTATTTGTCTTTCTGTAAAATATATCAAAAGTATTTTTCCTTAGGGCCAAACATAAATTATCTTTGATGTAATACATCATCCAAATTGTATCATTTCAGATTACTATATATCTTGGTTCTGTTATGTGCCAAATTATATTTACTTCCTCTTTCATTTTCTTTTCTTGTCAAAAGTTTCTTAATAGCAAATTGCAAAAATTTTGAAATAATATATTTCATAGTGCTTGAGAATTAACACTTTGAAGCCAGATAATCTGTGTTGCAGTCCTTATCTACCAAATATTAGAAGTATGACATCAGGCAGAAGCTCTCAGCCTTGGATTCCTTAACTGTAAAATAAATATAATAACAAAAAATAATGTTAAAATGTTGTATTGAGGATTATAAGAGATAATGCTTTTAAAATACTTAGTATAGGTTCTGGCCATCTTACAAGTCAACTCTGCCTTGGAAATATGCTTTTTAGAAATAGTTATATTTCTATAACTTTTTTTTAAAACCAAGGGGGTCTTCAAAATGAAATGCAAAAATAAATTTGTAAACAGGCAGTAATTAGTGGAACACTATTGAGAACGTCAGCTTTTTCTCACAATGGTGAAATGTCTCTGAATCTATTCAATTTGAGCTTTCACTTTCCTGATCACATTTTTAGTTCTGTGCTATTCTTTCACATTTCATTGTGACCATATCATCTGTCTCCATTTAATATATGTATTTTTGTTTTGTTTTGTTTTGCGGTACGCAGGCCTCTCACTGTTGTGGCCTCTCCTGTTGCGGAGCACATGCTCCTCGGCATGTGGGATCTTCCCGGACCAGGGCACGAACTTGTGTCACCTGCATCGGCTGGTGGACTCTCAACCACTGCACCACCAGGGAAGCCCTAATATATGTATTTTTGAACATCTGTTCTTCTCAGAGCCATTCTGGTAGATCTAAATGCACAGATGGTCTCCATGATGAAGCATAACAGAGAGATTCCATATATAGTTAAGAATATTTTCTTAACATTTTATATCTGTTT
The DNA here is from genome assembly GCF_039906515.1 of Pseudorca crassidens. Taxonomy (NCBI): domain Eukaryota; kingdom Metazoa; phylum Chordata; class Mammalia; order Artiodactyla; family Delphinidae; genus Pseudorca; species Pseudorca crassidens. The sequence continues at coordinate 41,358,603 of NC_090311.1, read as the reverse complement.
TCTTTATAATTTCTAGATATAATAAGGTGATTTTTTTAACAAGGAAAGGTTTATTTTATTTTAATGTATAAATAGTTTCAAACTTACAGAAACATTATAAGAATAATACAAGCTTTTTCTCCAAACCATTTGAGAGTGTTACTGAAAAGAGTCCTTCTTACCCCCAAATACTTTAGTGTGTATTTCCAACACGTAAGGATATTCTCCCACATAACAGTACAGCCATCAGAAATCAGGAAATGAACACTGATACATTACTACTTCTGATCCATAGTTACCATTCCAGCTCCATCAGTTACCCATATAATGTCTTTCTTCTTTTCCACAGTGCATTAGTTATAAACATTTATTGAATTCATATTCTATGAAGACATCGTCCTTGGCCTCAAGGAGTTGACTGTATTAGTAGTTTATAATCTTTTCTTTTTTGGTTTATAACATTATATATTTCATGTGTACAATGTTATATTTTGACTTCTGTATACACTACAGTGTGCTCACCACCTAAAGTTTAGTTACCACCCATCACCATACTATTGACCCCCTTTACCAATTTTGCCCTTTCTCTATCCCCTTTTTCCTTTGGTAATCATGACTCTCTTCTCTGTATCTATGTGTTTGTTCTTGTTTGGTTTGTTCATTTAAAATTTTTTTTAATATTTCATAATAAGGTGATTTTTTATATAAGTAAAACAAATCTTTTTTTAAGAAATATGGTCCATGGTATTGGAAACTTGATAAATACCTTTAACTATTCAAGGAGTAAAAATCATGTACCTTTAGAGCCCTTCCCATTCACAGAGTTTCTTTAAATAGAGAGTACTAGCATTTAATCTACAGTACACAAAAGCTTCTGAAGAATGAAAGACTAAGCCCTTGTTCCTTTTACTTGTCTCTATTTTCCTCCTCCAAGGAATTAGGCACATTCTAGGAGGCAGGAGACGGGTAACAGAGAAAAAAGGAGGATATTAAGGGGAGAGAAAAAGCACATAAAAATACATTTTCTACTTTAAGCATGTAAATGGGAATCAATCTTTCACCCGTTTTAAAATATTCATGTATTCAACTGTTTGACAACTTTCAACTTAATGAGTTCTTTCATATATATATTCTCTCTGTATGTATATATCAATACATATGCACACATATATATTCAATTTAAGCTTAATTCAATTTAAGTGTAATTACTCTTCAGGTTTTAGTAAAGATGACTAGAGCTACTTATCACTCTCTCTAATAATAATCCTTATTCTTATCTTAAAGATACTTATCTACATGAATATTTTTAAAATTAAAAAAACAAATTTTTTAATATAGTTGTTTTACAATGTTGTGTTAGCTTCTACTGTACAGCGAAGTGGAGTTCCCTGTGCTATACAGCAGGCTCTTACAAGTTATCTACTTTTTACATATTAGTGTATATATGTCAATCCCAATCTCCCAGTTCATCGCACCCCCCACCCGCTGCTTTCCCCCCTTGGTGTCCATACATTTGTTCTCTACATTTGTGTCTCTATTTCTGCCTCGTAAACCAGTTCATCTGTACCATTTTTCTAGATTCCACATATATGCGTTAATATACGATATTTGTTTTTCTCTTTCTGACTTACTTCACTCTGTATGACAGTCTCTAGGTCCATCCACGTTTCTACAAATAACCCAATTTTGTTCCTTTTTATGGCTGAGTAATATTCCATTGTATATATGTGCCGTATCTTCCTTATCCATTCGTCTGTCAATGGGCATTTAGGTTGCTTCCGTGACCTAGCTATTGTAAATGGTGCTGCAGTGAACATTGGGGTGCATGTGTCTTTTTGAATTATGGTTTTCTCTGGGTATATGCCCAGCAGTGGGATTGCTGGGTTATATGGTATTTCTACTTTTAGTTTTTTAAGGAACCTCCATACTGTTCTCCATAGTGGCTGTATCAATTTACCTTCCCACCCACAGTACAGGAGGGTTCCCTTTTCTCCACACCCTCTCCACCATTTGTTGTGTGTAGATTTTCTGATGATGCCCATTCTAACTGGTGTGAGGTGATACCTCATTCTAGTTTTGATTTGCGTTTCTCTAATAATTAGTGATGTTGAGCAGCTTTCCATGTGCCTCTTGGCCATCTGTACGTCTTCCATGGAGAAATGTTTATTTAGGTCTTCTGCCCAGTTTTTTTTTTTTAACATCTGTATTAGAGTATAATTGCTTTACAATGGTGTGTCAGTTTCTGCTTTATAACAAAGTGAATCAGTTATACATATACATATAGCCCCATATCTCTTCCCTCTTGCATCTCCCTCCCTCCCACCCTCCCTATCCCACCCCTCTAGGTGGTCACAAAGCACGGAGCTGATCTCCCTGTGCTATGCGTTCTACCCAGTTTTTGTTTGGGTTGTTTGTTTTTGTGATATTGAGCTGCATGAGCTGTTTATATATCTTGGAGATTAATCCTTTGTCCCTTGATTCGTTTGCAAATATTTTCTCCCATTCTCAGGGTTATCTTTTTGTCTTGTTTATGGTTTCCTTTCCTGTGCAAAAGCTTTTAAGTTTCACCAGGTTCTATTTGTTTATTTTTGTTTTTATTTCCATTACTCTAGGAGGTGGGTCAAAAAAGATCTTGTTGTGATTTATGTCAAAGAGTGTTCTTCCTATGTTTTCCTCTAAGAGTTTTATAGTGTCTGGTCTTACATTTGTCTTTAACCCATTTTGAGTTTATTTCTGAGTATGGTGTTAGGGAGTGTTCTAATTTCATTCTTTTACATGTAGCTGTCCAGTTTTCCCAGCACCACTTATTGAAGAGGCTGTCTTTTCTCCATTGTATATCCTTGCCTCCTTTGTCATAGATTAGTTGACCATAGGTGCGTGGGTTTATCTCTGGGCTTTCTATCCTGTTCCATTGATCTATATTTCTGTTTTTGTGTCAGTACCATATTGTCTTGATTATCTACATGAATTTATTTTAAAAAATTTATTCAGAGGAAATGATTTTCAATATTAATTATCTAGCTTTCATGAATAAAACAGAGTCAAGATTTTATACACAGGCGCAAAAGCTATATTATTTTAAAGGGAAAATGAAGAACATATGTAATTCCTTTATTATATTTTTCTTTTTGATTTCAATAAATCACTGCAAGATAATACCCACTGAATGTGAATTCAAGAATGTGTACTATTTGGTACTGATTCTATAAGTTTTAAGATAAACTTCAAATAGACATTTGATTTGGTTGAATGTTTGAGTAAAACAAATGTTATATTAATGAGTTAATATAAAACCAACATAATGGTCATAGAAACAGTGATTTGGCCCATAATAAACTCTCAGTCAATAATCACAGATTCAGAGATAATGTAATGTTGCAATTGTGAGAAAAAGCTGAAGTTCTCAGTAATATGCACCTGTTTACAAATTCATCACTCCATTTCATTTGTTGGACCCCATTGGTTTTTAAATATATTACTATTTCTAAAGCGTATTTGTAAGGCAGGGATGACATGCAAGAGAGATTCATAAAATTACTTTTTCAGAGAAGGAGGTTAAAGGCTGAATTATAGCCAAAGCATGAGTGGCTTCTAATTTGGAAAGATTTTTATGGAAGATGATCTTTATATCATGCAGTATAATGAGAAGAGCCTGAAAATAAGTGCAGGGGCAGAAGAAGACAGTAACTATCATTTTAAAATAGGTGTATTTTCCAGGACAACATAAGTTAGAGTTCAGGAATTTACAATATCTTGTATAGATGACTATGGAATCACTGTAGATAATCTTCAAAGGATCATGGAGTATGATCAAAGTGCCAAAAGATATTATGGCCCCTGTTGCAGTTAAATCAGCAATTGTTCCATAAAGTGCTATACAGTAGCCATATAGACCTTGATGAGTTAGAAGATGGGAGATGAATCTTTACCTGTGCAAAATCAAATACTCAATTTTATTTGTTCACTGTTGAGAAACTGGATCAGGAGTGTATTAGTCAACAGAACTGAGAGATACATAGATGATAGATAGATTAGATAGATAGATAGGCTGATTGATTTAGGGATATAGCAAGGGAGATTGATTATAAGGAATTGGCTCACACGATTATGGAGGCTGAGTGGTTCTAAGATTAGCAGTTGTCAAGCTGAAGACCCAGCTGGTATAGTTCTAGTCCAAGGCCAAAGTCTGAGAAACAGGAGAATTGATTGTCTAAATTCCAATCTGAGTCCAAGTCTGAAGGCAAGAGAAGGCAGATGTCCTAACTTGAAGACAGTCAGGAACAGAGAGTGAATTCTTCCTTACTAGCTTTTTGTCCTATTCAGGTCTTCAGTGGATTAGATGAGGCCCACCCATGTTTGGGAGGGCAATCTGCTTTACTCAGTCTACCAATTCAAATGTTAATATCATCCAGAAATACCCTCACAGACACACCTAGAATAATATTTAACCAAATATCTGGGCAACTCATGGCCCAGTCAAGTTGAGGCATAAAATTAACAATTATAAGGAGGATGGATTCATGCTACAAAAATATAGGAGAAAATCATTTGTGTTTGTTCTTAAGAGAATAATTGGTGCAAAATAGCTGTCTAGTACACAGTAAGTCAGATTACAATATTTGTAACTGAAAAATAAACATGTATTAGTCCAATATAGACTTATACATAATCTTGCTCCACTAAAGACAATGTTTCTGTTTTGATAATGTCTATGAGTAGATATAGAGCACCCACTACCATTGTTGATGTTCTGTCATTAAATGATTATTATATGTAAATCATTATATAGTGAATTCTAGTTCAGCTTATTTAATGTCCATGACCCTTCAGAAGTTCTATCCTTTTTAGAGGGGAGGGGAAAACTAAACACTTGGATTCTTGATGAAGTATGTAAGAAAGTAATATCACACCAATTGCATTTTAAATTATTCCTTTGGGGTGCCTTTTTCTTGAGAAGGTTTTCAAAACTGGATAATATCATCATTTGTATCAATTATTTCCTAGTTCAAGTGGTGTTATTTTAGTTGTGTTTATTATAAAAAATATTTTTTTCTTCTGGACTCTTGTACATTTTCTCTTTAATCATTAAAGCCATTGAAGTCTATCGGAAGGCATTGGTTTAAAATATGTATAAAAAACTATTTTAGATATTCAGAAATTATATATTTTAGCATTTTATTTCTACCAAAATGTCAGTTTTCATGTAAATATATTACATGAGACTCCAAGAAATATATAATAGATATAAATGTCAGGAGATTATTGTTACCTATCAATACAAGGCCATTGATGCCAGTGGCATTACCCTATCACTAAATATGTACATTTAACACAATATTATGATTTATGGAGTGCTTTCCAAGGTTCATCCTTCTCAATATTTTCTTCAAAATGAACAACATACCATTTCTTTGCTGAATATAAAGTTGCCCTAGAGTGACATCAACATTATGATAGTGTAAGATGTCCCTTCTTTAAGTCCCCGCTTTGAACAAATAAAAATTAGCATCTATCTATGAACAAAAGTACCTCTGCTGTAGCTGTGGGATCCAACACTATATGCAAAGAGACCTGGAAGTAGTTCTGCCCACCTGTGCATTGGGTAATAGGCAGAGAGACCTTGGTTTGGAATTTGAACTAGCAGAAGCCATTGAACTGGCTGAGCAGTGAAATGGCCCCAACTCCTCTGGGTCATGGTCTGGGGAAACCTGGGTAATATTGACTTGGGCAGACACCTGTGGATGAAAGAGACTTTGTAAAAGTCCATTCCTCTCGAGGAGAGATTCCAGCCCTCTGTTGGAGCAACATATGTGGTATATTCATACAAGGTTGAAGAAAACCCCAGATGTAAGCGTGACCAAGAAAAATATCTGCAACACAATTACAAAAGATTTGAGGAGGTATCTGCTACATCAAATGCGAAAGCAGCTAATGCAAATCTCCAAGAAACACAAAGAATCAAAGAAACATGTCATCGCCAAAAGATAACAATTATCCTACAGTAATCGAACTCCAAAACATGGAACTTGGTGATTTACCTGATAAAGAATTCAAAATAACTGTCTTGAGAAAACTAAATGAGCTACAAGAAAGCACAGAAAGGCAATTCAGTGAAATTAGGAAAACAAGACATGAACAAAATGAGAAATTTAACAAACAGATAGAACTCATAAAAAAAAGAACCAAACAAATTCTGGAGCTGAATAATTCAGTCAATAAAATGAAAAGTGCAATATAGAGCATCTACAGTAGAATAGACCAAACATATTAAATAAAGTGTTTTTAAACAGAAACAACCATAAAACAAGGTTATGTATTGATTTGTTGATGAAAATGTTGTAACCAGAGGCTTGCAGGAACTTAATCCTGTGTTCCCCTCAGCAATGTAATAACCTTGAATTCCCCCTAGGAGCATTGGTTCAGTATTTGTTAATTCAGTGTTCATGGTGTCTTTATAGTACAGAACTACCATGGATGATGAGAATCAACTATATTTATATGAAACTGTGAATACAATACTTCTGTGGGGAAATATTGCAAGTAAGATTAGTCAGGAAAATTTTCTCTTCTCTTAGGTTGGCTCAAGCAGCTGTGGCTCACAGGATAATCAATTAACTGAGAACTGCTCACCTTTTACATTCAAATTTCTCTTATGCATCTTCTTGAAATATTGAATTTTCTGGCTTTATTTTCTTTAACTTATGTGTACATTTATGCATTTTTCTTTATTTTCCCAGTAGTTGTATAAAATCATTTGTGGAAAAAGACATGAACTAAATAAGTAAGTGAAACCCTCAGGCAGGTGCCCAAGCTGATAATCATCCCATGAATAGAATGCTCTTCAGAAAACCAAATTTATATTTCTGAGACTCATTGAAATGTTAAAGGGCACAGAACATGACCATCTGTATGGCAGATGTACCCTGAAAATTGTAAATAATAATGTATAGCGCAACACAGGTAGAACAAACAACCTGACTGTCCTGTGAAAATTTTCAACCTCCACGTAATATTTAGAAATTCAGAAAGCACTAGAGTGCCATGTCTCTGTAATAAGAATAAGTAACAGTGATATGTGTGAATTTATATATGTGATATGTGTATGTGTACATAGATATGTATATATTTTTGTTGTGTACATAGATATGTATATATTTTTGTTGGGTATATATAAATATATATATATATATAAAGAAAATGAGTGAAATAAGTTGCTGGAATCTATTTGTTAAACCCATTTTGCATGCTCTCTCTTTTGCTTGTTTGCATCTGGTATAGGCCATTTCATTTTACTCTTGCCCCATTTTACTCTTGCACCCATTTTACTCTTGCCAGACCTTCCATATTAAAACAAAATGCCTTAACCCTCTTTTTTCTTAGCTATTTCTCTTATAGTAGCTTCAAAGTTTCCAAACGCTAGCCTATATCTGAACAGGTCCACCATTCGCGTGGTAGATAATGAATTAATGTGTGTAGCTCAATTATGGGTCCATTTTAACGTTGCATTTTACATGTGTATGTCTGTGTGTAGATGTTTACTTATTCCAGTAGTGAAAACGAACAATCTGTGCTAAGATGTTTGGCCTAAATGTACAACATTTGTACATATGGAAGGGAGCAAAACTCACTATAAAATGCTGAACTAATAACTTGATATACTACTTGAGTCCTTTGCTGTCAACAGCTAAATACCACATTTTTAAAGTAGGGGCAGAAGTCTATTTTCAAAAATTTCAGATACCTATTGCTCAAGTTTTTTGGTTTGTTTCCTTTTGTCTTTTGCTTGTTTTAATTTTTTAATTCAACTCTGTGGCACAGTTATTTACTTTGGCAACAAAGATCTTTAAATACTCTAAGTTTGTTTTATTAGATATCTGGAAACAACTTGTTGCCATTCAGTTTTAAATTTTCATAATTTAAAAACCAAGGCACAACTGCATAGGAGTGGGTGAATTTTTATAAGAGAGAATGATGTCTTTGGGGACAGGGATTACATTAAAAAAATATTAAAATGTTGGCTTGGAAGCCTTTTTGTTAACTAACATTTCCCAAGGTGTGCCCGTGTTCATATATGTGCTATTAAAACTATCTCCTCTCACTTTATCCTCAGTTCTCTTTGAGCTGCAGAAAGTCAAAGTTTGCCTTTAAAAGCTGCCTGCCAGGAGAGCTGACTTTATAAATACGCTACTTTGTACTCACGGTTCCCCAAAGCATGGGCTCCCCAAAGCACAGTTTTAAAATCACTTCTTTAATCATAATTGTATTATTTTTCTAAATCAGAGGTTGCAAACTCCTGTGTTTGCTGTGCCAAAGGATGTATGGGGGGGCATTAAATTCATAGTTTAATTCTCTAAAATCTGTTGCTGACTTTAGAACCAAGAGATTTCTTATAAAATTAGAACATTAGAAGATGTAGTAACATTGGCTCCATATTTCATTATGGCAAGAATTTGCTGAGGCTGAGTAGCAGCTACCATTTTAGAGGGGGAAGTGTTCCCCAGTTGCCACCATTCCCATGAGACTTGCTTCACTCTTTTACATTGCCTGATATCCCTGCAGATATCTGCGCCTGTAGCCCCTGAAAATAGAAGTAAATGAGATAACTCCTTCTTTTTCTCTCTGAAACTATTTCTCCATTAAGGAATCCCATTTAAAACCTAACAAAACATATCTCAGAATAAAATTTAAAAGTCTGTGTTCTTTAGAGGCATAAAGCTTATGTTTATTGACTAAATTCATTTATTCATTGTGACAGTGTGATGATTAGAGAAGTAAAGTGTGAAATATAAGAGTAACGAAAAGGGTGCCATGTTCTGCTGTGGGGTAGGGAAATTCTGTCAGGAATGGTTTAGAAGAAGGCAATACTTACTTAAGTTGAAATGTAACTAATGAGAAGGATCCCAGCTAAAGCTTGAAGACAGGACTGTGGATGTAGGAATACAAAGACCTACAAGTAAGAGAAAACAACAGTGATTCTCTGTTGGAGATCAATAAGAAATAAAGCTAGATGCTCCAAATGTGAAATCATGGTCTTATATGCCATTTTATGTTTTGTTTTAATCCAAAATGAAAAGGTATTACCATTTCTTCAATTCTGTCACACAATGGCTTTCTACTTAACCGATACTACAAGCACTAAAGAATATCCCAGCTTTCTCTCTCCTCTGACAGACAGGGAATCCATTGTCTCCAACTCTCTCCCTTAAATTTGCCACTTGCATGTAATTACCGACTGGATTTCATTGATCTCTCTGAAATGGTTTTTGATTTTAAAATAAAGTAACTAATTCCTTCTTACAGTTTAAATCCTAGTTTGTAGATAACTTAATGCATCAAGGTTTTTTTAAGGAGGAACAGCAGATGCATTTCTCCATAGGAGCTAAGATGCTAATGATCATAAATTGGTCCAAATGCGCTTCACACTGAATCAGGGCCTTCTATTTCTTTATCCAAAGCAAGGACCATGGCGTTGGAAATTTCAGACTTTATAGGAACTCATGTGTTTGCAAGTGTTCTTTTGAAATACTTCAGATCTCTGGTTGTGGGCAACTGCCTGCTTTTTTCCTTTGTGTAACAAATGTCTGGTTTTTGTGCCAGGACACTTCTGGTGTGCTGTTGATCAAATGAGAATTGACAGTTTTCCTTTTGTTTTTTTTTCAGCTCACTCCAGTTGGCACCACAGTATTTACAGGATTTTCAGGAGACAATGGAGCTACAGACATAGATGATGGCCCAAATGGACAGATAGAATATGTTATTCAGTATAATCCAGATGATCCGGTATGTAAATATCTACTTGCAATGTGAGTTCACTATAAGGAATAAAATTAATATTTACTTCAGCTGATATTTATTATATTTCTCTATTGCTCAGCTCATGGAACCACATTAGTAATTATACTATTATTAATAACTATCTCAAAATTATATTTTAAAAAATATTTGTGCTATACTTATAAAAGCTAGTTTTTGGTGAGTTTTGTAGGTAAAAGTTTAAAATGTATTCATAGGTATAATATGTCATTTTAATTAAATTTCCATTATGTTAGTGGACTCCTAAGCATTCTAAGTAAATCATTGGATATGATATTACCAATGTGATGCGTATGCTTTATGGAACTTGCAAATTAATACCACCACTGCCCCTTCTCCACCAATGAAACCTGAGGTAGAGAAGAGGACAAAGCCTCTAGCAATAGGTTTTTCAGTTTTTGTTTTTTTTGCGTTAGACAGTGGGGCTTCTGCATTGTGCCTTAGGCTGTGAAATTATTTTTCCCAATGATATAGTATATGTAACACAAATAAAATAAGAATTGTTTTCTTGAAGCTAGAGCTGGAAGTCCTGCCTGCCATCTTTCCCTTCCTCTTTTCCCAGAGGCAGCTTCTCAGAACACCAAGGGCTCCCCAAAGCATAGTTTTAAAATCACTTAAGTGACTTTTTAAATTAATGCTTCTCCTTTAGGTTTAATATTAGGAACATAAAAGTAGTGAAGTTAACATTGTATCTTTGTTTTTAAATTATATATTTCTTATATAAGCTTTAAACAATTTTAAAAAACCTGTTGAAATTGTAGAGACTAAGAGCTCTCAATAAGATCTACCTCACAAATTGATTGTGAGAACTAAGTGAATTGTGAATGCATCTCCTCATCTTATTCTCACAAATCAATTAGTTAGTAGTAGTATCTCTATCACATAGAAGTGAACACAGGTTCATAGGTGACGTGACTTGCCTGGTAACACACACCCACCTCTAAGCTGGAGAGTCAGGACTCGATTTCAGAGTAATATGTGCTCCACTCTTCCTCTGTTGTGCTCTAAGAAAATAGTTGCAGCACTTGAGTTAAAATTTTCAAAAAAAATTTAAAAACAAAACAAAAGGCCCATGGGTATAGCAGAGTCAAGGGAATATTTGGGGGGATTTTGTTTTTGCTTTTCCCCTAAAATGTATGCCTCCACATGTTTATAGACAGAGGTAATGAAACCAAGAGATGGGGAGATGATGAGAATGTGACAGAAAAGGACAATAAGTATGAGGGGTTACACAGAAGTCGAATGGAAAAGATCAAAGAAACAGCAGAAGGGAAAAGGGCAAGAGAAACATTTTTTTTTAAGTAGAAATAGGCAGCTGACTATACAGAATATTTCTAAACCATTTATTTTCTTTACTATTTAGATTTTTAAAATAATTAATTGTATGTGTATGTCATGTTTCTAGCTTATATTTTATGAAGGTCATTTCCTAATCTTTACTCCTCAAGCTGTAAAAATGAAACTCCAAGAAAGTATAGAATGACCAGGCCATGTATTTTAGGGAAATATTTATTACATTGCAAACCTACCCAAGGATTAGATATAGTGCGAGACAGAAATGTATTCCTTGGAATGTATCTTTTAGAAGTTTTGTGAGGCTGAAATTCCTTGTTAGCTATGCAGTAATTCCTTCTGAATGCTTCCCCTTTTCAGAGATTTCTGGGCTTGGCATGAAATATAATATGTACTTTTTATTACCTACAGATTGAATAAACCAATCATTCACATGCAGTTTCCAAATTGCAAAAGAAAAAAAACAATGTACTTTAGCAAGCTAGCGCTACTATGGAATAACGAAAGAAATTCTCTGGGCATGGTTCTAATTCAGTGAGGCAAAAGAATAAGACATCATGACGGCACTTAAGTTAGGGTATATTGGAAGAGAAAGCATTAACCAAGTCACATCCTTACAGAGAGAATCCATCTTTAATCATCATAGAGAGTTAATGCAAACCTCAATGCCAGTTTCTTCTCTTATAAAATCTCTGAGAAAGAGCTATCTGATGACTTTTATATTCTTAAATTGTTAAATCTCTAGAAATTCTGCTTATAATTAATAGCATCATAATATTATCCTGCTTATTTCTTAGAGTTAAAACAAACTTGTATGTATTACAAATATATGTAACCTGAAAATGTGGCCCCCTCTGGCTTTTGCAACCACAGTTAAAAATTTCTTTAAAATTAGTCTCACACTGTATGGTAAATAGTAAAAGGTGTAGATTGGTCTGTTCTACTTAAAAATCTCAGGGTATTTTTTTTTCCCTAGGTTATTTTTTGTTTTGTTTGTTTTCCGTCTGATGCTACATTATTCATTAGCAGAAATCACAAATTAGTGACCTGGAGTTTCATTCAACTCACAAAATTTTGTTTGGCCACAAATTATTTTAAATAATTTCTGAGCCAAAATCTAAAAATCATGAAATTTCACATCCAAATTTAGTTTTCTCTTCTCTCTTGAGAAATAGATGTATGACAACCCTGGTCCTGATTTCCAATAAGACAGCATCAGCTACGGTTGAATTAATGTTTTCCCATTAAGCAAACTTCTGTCACTCAGACAATATATGTATATCCATTTTTACCCTCATCACTTCACTCATTTACATCATCCAAGTCATCCTTGTAGAAATTTATGAATGTATCCCGTTGCGGAGCACAGGCTCTGGACATGCAGGCTCAGCAGCCATGGCTCACAGGCCTAGCTGCTCCGCGGCATGTGGGATCTTCCTGGACTGGGGCATGAACCCGTGTCCCCTGCATCGGCAGGCGGACTCTCAACCACTGCGCCACCAGGGAAGCCCCAAAGTATGTTTTAATTAATTCTTCCCATCACTTTAAACACTGGCCTCTAGTGTTTCTGATAAGGGAAGACAATGGAAATTTGAATTATGTTTCCAGTATGTAATGTGCCATTTTTCTTTGACTGTTTTCAAGATTTTTATTTTAATTTTGAGTGCTTGGTAACTTGACCATGGGAGCATGCCAATGTATAGTTTTCTTTGTAATTGTCTTTTTTTAGGGGTTTTGCTGAACTTTAATCTCTAAATTTGTCTTTCACCAGTGAAAGAAATTATCAGACACTATTGTTTAATATTTTCATGCCATTTCCCTGACTCCTCCCTCTGAGACTCCAATTACAGGCATATTAGGCATTTAAATACTGTTCCACAGGTACAGGCTCTGTTCATATATTTTCAACATATTTTAATTACTTGGTTGCAAGCTGGGTGTTTACTATTGATCTATATTCAAAGTTACAGTGTTCTCTGCCATCTCCATTCTATTCTTAAAACTATCCAATGTATCCAATTGTCTTTTTTTATTTATTATTTTTTAAATTTCAGATAGTATAATCTTCAGGTCTAAATTTTCCATATTTTTATAGTTTTTATAGTTTGTAATTTTGGTGAGTTTCCCATCTTGTCATTTATAGTGAGCATATTGTTTTTAATATGAGGATACTCTCATAGTAATGTGTTCCTAAATATCAGAGAAGTAAAAATATAATATCACTTAAAATTATTGACTCATCAAATGTAGTAGTTACCAATTACCAGTACTATATGTCACCACCAATCCTTTAGACAAGGCTTGGTAATTAGCATAATGTATTAGTTATCTACTGTTGGATGACAAACTTAGTGGTTTAAAACAACACACTTTCATTTTGTTTAGTTTCTGTGGCTTAACCTAAGCTGAACTGCTTAGGTTCTCATGTGGTTACAATCTACATGTTGCCCAGATTAGTTCTCATTGGAGGTTTGAGTAGGGAAGAATCCCCTACCAAGTAAACTCAGACTGCTGTTAGAATTAGTTCCGTTATTGTTGTAGGACAGAGGGCCTTGGCCTCTTGCTATATGTTGGCTGGAGGCTGCTCTCCACTCTTAGAAACCACCCTTAGTTCCTTGACTGCTTACTTCCTTAAACCTGCAAGGAGAGTATCTAGAGCTAGTCTGCAGGATGGAGTCTTATATGACATAAGGCAATCACAAGAGTGACAGTTTATCACCTGTGCCATATCCTATTGGTTAGAAGCAAGTCAGAGGTCCTTCCCACGCTCAAGGGGAGGGGATTACACAAAGGTATGAGTTGCTTGTCAGCAAGTGGGGATAGAGAGGCCTCCCTTAAGAATCTGTCATACCTACTATAATGTTCAGTATTATTATCATCATTTTGAATGTCGTATAAACTGATCTACTTTGGAAAAGCACTTTTGAGTCTTTTTGTTTAAGTTTGTGGAAAAAAAATAGAGGAAATGAAGGTTCTATTCTGGTTTTAATAGAGGATAAATTGAAAATAATCATTTGCATTATTAGGATCCTTTTTACCACACCTGTATTTCCTTTATGATGTAGATGAACAATTATACTAGGAGATGTGGAATAAATAAGAATCAGACATTTTTACTATCCAAAATAAAATTTAAAAAATTAAATTGTCAAATGTTGTAAACTCTTCACTGAAACAAAGCACTTTTATTTAACCTATTAACAAAATCAGAAGAATTTAAATTGCACTTTTTTTTTGCCATTGTTTTTATTGAATTTTATCTAGAATAAAGAAAGAAGAAGTTTGGGGATGAAGAACTGCTTAACTGACTAACCAAATTTAAAGCGAAAGCATTTGTGTTATTTTCCAAAACTTTCTGTCTCTTTCTCTTTTTGGAGACATGCCAGAAGTGAACTTTTTTGGGTTGGAGAAAATTACTTGCTCTGGCTAATGAGATATGGGCGCAAAGAATCAAATACAAGTCACCGTTTCCCCTCCCACTGCTGCAGTGATTGGAGAAAAACATGTTGAGGTGAAACATGCATTAGCCCGAGTCCCTGAGTGAAAACATAAACAGAGCCCACTTGCTGACATGTGTTAGTGTAGATATGTAGAATGGGTACGAAATAAAAAATTCTAATTTTAAAAAATTCTATTAATTTGGGGGTTTTATTCTTGCATCATAACCTATCCTTTCTCGTCTGATATTTTCAGATGAAAATAATTTAGTAAATACCTCATTATTGGTGTCCGCTAGAGAGCAAACTAAGAGGATTTGTACTATGCTCATCACAGTTACTGTAAAATACTATTTTTTTATGCCTTCATGGTAATAAAAATTAAGGCCATCTACAATACACTGAACTAATTATATTTTAAAACATGAAAAGAAAAGAAAAGAAAGGAAAAAGAAAGATTCAGGAAAAATGAGGAGAATAATTTGTCATGTATTGTGTGGAATTTTTCATTTTGGGGAGTTTATCTTATTTGGAAAAAGGAAATTATTAATATAATAGGTATCATTTGGATATTTTATTTGTTTAATTTATTTAACACCTTTATTAGAGTATAAATGCTTTACAATGGTGTGTTAGTTTCTGCTTTATAACAAAGTGAATCAGTTATACATATACATATATCCCCATATCTCTTCCCTCTTGTGTCTCCCTCCCTCCCTTCCCATCCCACCCCTCTAGGTGTTCACAAAGCATGAGCTTTGTGAACACTTGTGTTTAATTAGGTCATTGCCTAAAGTCCTTCGTTGTGTAAAACTTTGAACCCAGGTTGTTTAACTGTGAGTCTGTGACATTTTAAATTTATAACATATGGACTTTTGAAGCCAAATAGAAACTTCTAAATACAATTTCCTACGAAATTGGTTAGAAGAAGGTGACAGGAACTGCATTGTAATCTTTCCTTCACCCCTAAATGTGCATATACATATTTGTGTGTGTTTATGTGGCAGGGAGGAATGAGTGTGTATGAAGTAGAGAAACAATTATCAGAGTGTTGGTATTCTACTAGGAGCAAACGAATGTTGCTGCTCAAATCATAGTCCCTTTTGAGTAGACAAGGGCTACATGATCTTACTTAACCCTCCACTTTTCACTTCAGGTAATTCAGATTAGGGGAGTCACACCAAACCATGGATGGTTCAGCAGCTAATGGCATGGTGGCCTGATTAATCCACGACAAGCTTAAGACCAACTACAGACTGATTGGGACACAGAGTTGGTGCTGTTTATTCAAACTAAGAGATAAAGTCACAGTCCTGTTCAACATGAACAAAGGGGGAAAGAGAGAGAGAGATTAGAGGTGATGAAGAAAGAGAGAGAGGGGAGAGAGAGATTCCAAAAAAATGTAGAAAAACAATAATAAGAGAACTTAACAGCCTCTGAGAGACTGAGAAATGTTTTCCTTGTTACCTAAGTTCCCACCACTTCCCAGTTACAGGCCCAGTAAAGCATATTTGTACCTTGGTTCTGTCATTAGATAACCAGGAAATAGATATACATGTATATGTGTATGTGTGTGTCTGTGTGTGTGCAGGTCTCAAAAATCTCTCTTCTTTTGAACTGAATATCTAGTCCTTACAGTTGAATGGATAATATCAAAAACAGTATTTGTAAATATAGCATAGGTATGAGAAGCCAAACAGAATCTTTTCTGCTTATTAGAAAATGATGAATTACCAGAGTTCTCAGCTGAGAACAAATAACACTAAGTACCTCATAGTCCATTTCCAGATCATCTCCAACTGTGGAGCCCAACACCTCCTTACAGGACTAGCAGAGAGGTGTCATTTTATCTACGTTGGTACTAATTCAGCTTCCCACAGGTTAATAAAGAGGGCTGTGGGGGGATGGAATCAACTCTGGAGAAACACGGAATTGTTAGTGTCAACATTCCATCTCCCTTCTTTGCTTAAGTCAGTGTGAGTGTGTGTGTGAAGGAAGGGCATTACACATGCCTCCTACACTTTTTCTCATCCTTCCAACAGTGATAAAATCATTTAAACTGCCCTATGCCCTCATTTACTAAGTGGAGAATTGCCCCTTGTCTGACAGTTACTGAGACACCAAACTGCCAGGGAGTTGTGAGTGGACCTTTCCTGATGGAGAGCAGATGTTTGGGGCCTGTGGGTATTAAGAGGCTTAGTCATTATTGGAATGACCTGATTAACACTGGGCAGGTAGAGGTCAGCATTTAAATTCTCATCACCCAAAGAAACAAGTTCGTGCTTTACAGAGCAGTGTTCTGTAGTGCTTTTCGTGCTAGTTCGTGCTTTACAGAGCAGTGTCCAAAATTAACAGAAAGAGGGTCAGGGCCTTATTTCCAAAAAATGTAGGTTGCTTAAGAAAAAGGATATGACTGTGTTCCTACACCCCTCTCCTTTGTTGATGAACCAAATCTCTAAGGATGAGAGGAGAGGAAAATAAATGGTAGAGGAAGGGAGGGTGCAGACTCTACCTCCCTTTCCACCTCAAACAGTTCTTTGACAAGAGTATAAGACTGAGATACTCTTGATACACTGATACACATGCACACTCACACACACATATATCTATATCAGAGTTATGGGATCCTTCTGACGTATTATTTATTATTAAAGGAATCAGATTGAATTAGAAAAGCACAATTTTAGTAACTACTAAAATCGCAAAATATTAAATGCTCAACATGTTATTACCTTTGAGAGTCTTCACTCAAGTTATATTTAAAAGTTCATCCCAATCTAACATCAAGTCAATTTCTTAACGTAACACAACTAGCTCCAAAATAAAGAAAAATGAAATAATTATCCATCTTAAAAATGTATTATAGGAGCTTATTATTGAGTTGAGATCACAAGCAAATGCCAAAACTCTTATATGCTTAACTTGGTCCTTTCTATCTTCTAGTCTAGTGTTTCTCAAAGTAAAAACTAGACTTTCTACATGAGAATCACCCAAGAGTTTTGTTAGAAATATAGACTTCTGAGAATTTCTGGAATTTGGAGGAATAGACTTGGAATCTGCAATCTAAGTGATACATTTCTATGATCCTTATATACGCTAAACTTTGAAAATTATTGTCACATTGCCTTATCATATAATAATTTTAAAAAACAACCATATTTTCTTACTAAATTTTGCTCTTTTTTTCCTCCTTAGGTAGAGCTTTAGAAATAGCATTACAGCAGGGCATTTACTTTGAGTTGATCTAATCCAATATTCTTTTTGCTACAGGACAAATAAAGAGCACCCTAAACATTTATCCACATTTTGTTTCTAATTTTTCTCATGATTATTATTCTGTTTTTTCAAGACAGAATGGATACTTTATAAATACTTGTTTCATTAGTAAGTTAATTTTAACACAAAGGCTTTTCATATGCAATAATTTATAAACAGCATTGATCATAAAGCAGATATTCTCCTTATGTTTCTTGGAACATAAGTATTTATGAAACTCCTAGCACAATTAAAATCTCAGATATCTATAAAAGATGGACTTAGCTAATAAGAATTAGATTTAATTAAAAAATTTTCTTAAGAACAATATAATCCTTAATTACTAACTACAATGCTTGTAATAATTCTATAAATATCCAATGAAAATTATCAGCTAAAATAGGATCACAAACATCCATTACGTTACTTGGTTAGAAATATAAATGTAAGTATTTCCACATCATAGACTGAGAGATCCTTGAGAAATCTGTGAGGGAAAGCAGAAAATGCACAAATAACAAATGCTGTTTGGAAAAAATAATGTAACATAAGAGCAAAGATTTAATCCTAAATTGGATGACAAATAAGATTTTACTGAATAAGATTTGCAGGATTTATAATCCAGAGAAATGACGGATAGAATGTTTAGGCAGGAGAAAATTAAAAGCAAATGTCACCTGCAAAGAGTCATGGCATAAA
This sequence comes from Pseudorca crassidens, assembly GCF_039906515.1. NCBI lineage: Eukaryota > Metazoa > Chordata > Mammalia > Artiodactyla > Delphinidae > Pseudorca > Pseudorca crassidens. The sequence continues at coordinate 41,340,127 of NC_090311.1, read as the reverse complement.
TGGAAAAGAGAGGGGACTGCATGATGAGGACACATAGGCAGGAGATAATCATTTATCAAAGTGCTTTCAGTTGCAAATAATAGAAAACTGAATTTAAAGTGACTTTGCCAACAAAGTCATGTATTATCTCTTGTAACAGGTTGTTCAGAGAAGGGGAGGTATCAGGATTTGTTAAGCAACTCAGAGATATCACAGAGCCAGCTTCTTTTCATTTTCTGCTCTTCCATTTTCAGCATTTTGTTTACTTCTAGATTAACTGTTTCAATAGTTCCAAAATGGCTGCTGATGGTTCCAGGTTTTACATCCTTATAAAAGCATCTGTAAGCAGAGAAGGGAACACTTTTTTTTCTTGTCTCTCTCTCTCTTTACAATTAAGAAAAACTCTTCAGATTATTTAGAATTAGCTCTCACGTACATTTCCAAAACAATCACTGGCAAAGAGTGTGGATTTTCCATGGTAGGATTAGATTTGTCAAAACTCACCCCACTTAGGGTCATAGCCTCCCCTAAAGCACAAAGCCACCAATTATCTGAACTCATTTGGAGTTCTGACTCCAAGGATGAGGTGGCGTTTCGGTAAGCAACCCACCGTATATTTCATAAACACGCTAGAATTGATATATGTCTCTACAGTTATTGAGTCTTTGAAAGTTAACAACCCTATAACAACACACTGAGTTGTGTTTTACAGTGTATATGGCAATTATCAACTAAAGTATTCCCCATAACTAACTTAGATATTTAGATTAAACAATTTTTACTCTCCCTGGCATAGTTTAGAGTCCCGCAGTGTTTAAATAGGCAAAAATTTAGGGAAAATGTCAAACGCCTGTTTTTAATTGTAAATATCTTTTATGGCACATTTTCTATATTTATGTTTTAAAATGTTACTTTTTAAATGACTGAATCCAAGAAAGACCTGCAAAGCCAATTGCATGAACACAGAATAAATCATTAAAAAATATCTATCAATTGTATACTCTGTGTGTGTGTACGAGAAAGAGAGGGGGTCACAGAAGGAGGGAGAAAAAGATGGAGAGGGAGAGATCACAACTCTAGATATTGAAGGTTAATTTGCCCACATTCCCCCAAATGAACTTGAGATAGAAGATTTGAGTCAGCTGTTCTCTCATTAACGCTGTTTCTAAGTAACTCCCCTTGTGTCAGCTGAGTGTATAAACACAGACACACACAGACAAGCATGCACACACTCTTTCTTCCTTCCCTTCCCCTCTTCTTCTGCTTTCTTCCTTCTGCTTTGCCTCTCCCCCTCCCTCTCCCCCACCTCCTCCTCCTTTTTCTGAAGAATCTAAGTATTTCATCTGCTGCCCACAATCACTTGCACGCCTACCACTGCACAAAACAATCAACCAAAAAAGTTCCAATACTAAAAGTAAAACTGACTTGTTGTCATAATTTAGAGACTATTTTATCAGTCTTCAAAATGGCACTAAAACAAAAAAGTGATGTAAGGTCTTTTTAAGACTGAGAGACAGATCTCCTAAATTATATTCCCTTGAGGAATGACTATACTGTCTTACAGTGAGGGCTGCTCATGCCACAGCAGTATTGCTGGAAGGCACTTTGGAAGTTGCCCTTATAACCTGCATGTTGCCAAGAAGAAACTCAACCCCTGTCAGGATAGGAGACTTAACTAATGAACAGCAGTTCTGAGGCTTGGAAAAACAAACAAAACAAAACAAACAAACAAACAAAAAACAAGCTACAGCACATTCTTTTTCACAAAAACACAAAGTTTCAAGTTAATAGTTGTATTTAATACAGTACTTGAAAATACTGAGAATACAGAATGGGCACCAATGTCGAAAAGGGATATTAGGTAGAAATCACAAATTGCAATCTTTGAACTCTTCGGTGTTTAAAAAAAAATTGTGAAAAGATAATATGGTAATAGGAAAGATTTTTCAGATATCTGGACTTAGAAGTATCCCAGGGCTGTTGATGGGTAACCCTAATAATATATGAAAAACTTACAAGAAGTAAGTTTCCTGGTTATCATTATCAAAAGTGAGACCTATTGATCAGAATGACAAGTTTTTGGAAATAAGAATATTAAATCTGAAGCTTACACTCACATCCTGTTTTCAGATGATGAACATGTTGTCTATAATTTTCTAGGGGACTAAACTGAAATATAAGATTGTCTAATTCATCTTATGTTCAGATGATCTCAAATGTGTATCTTTACCTATTTGCAGACATCCAATGACACCTTTGCAATCCCCCTTATGTTGACTGGAGATGTAGTGTTAAGGAAGAGGCTCAACTACGAAGACAAGACTCGCTACTTTGTCATCATCCAAGCTAATGTGAGTGTTTAATTTCTCTTACTTTCCTCTTCTGAATTTATGAAGTACAGAACTTGCCCAGAATGTATGTGCTCACTGTGACCTCAACAGGGTAGCCCTGTGCTCAGTGTAATTTGTATATTATAGTCTTCTGAATAGGAAGTGGGATGGAATGGGGTAGGAAGATTATTCCCACTCACTGTATTCTTCACTCTTTGAATCACTCATATACTTCAATAATTTGTTTTTAGCTCATACTGAAGTATTTCTCAAAGCATGATCCACCGAATGACTGCAGCAGAATCACCTTGGGAGTGTATAAGAAATGCAGATTCCTGGACACAACCTCAGACCCTCTGAATAAAAATTTCAGAAGGTAGAAGTGGAATACCTGCATTTTTTATTAGCTCCCCAGGGAACTTCAAAGTACACTAAAGGTAGAGAACTGTTGAATCATTTATCTTTTATTGAGTAGTTGCTCACTACATCTAAGCTACTATGATCATAACCCACATATATGGACTGCAGTAACAGAAAACCTGAAAAACAATTGCTTGTATAACATTATTATTGTCATTATCATTATTATTTTAATAAAATTCTTAGATTTATGTGGTTCAAGAGTTGATTTGACAGTTCATCACCAAGGACTCAGGTTCCCTCTGTCCTTAAAATCCGTCTTTTCCTGAAATTTGGTTGTTTTTCCAATGCCTTATGTCCCATTTGCAGTTGTGATGCTTATGGCTCTGGTGCTAGTGAATACCAGCACATAAGCATCACGACTGCAATTCAAGTCTGAGTATAAGGGTGGTAAAACTAGGACTTCTTATGTTCATTGATTCTGTCTGCTTTTATCTGAGAGGAAGCTCCTTCCCACCCAGCTTCCCCACACAGAACAGGAATATGAGTCAGCATAGCAGACGGTAAAGTTAAGGAAGTCTGTAGGTGGTAAAGGGGAATGAGACAATCATCTCTGGATGACAAGCAAGTATGGTTCGTCTCCTGGGGCTGGGCATATTGAAAAAATAATAATAATTTGTTAGGAAGGAGGAGAATTGGGCTAGTATTTCAGTAAAAAAAAATCTAACAGGGCTGGCGACAGATAGCATCTGACATTGAAAAAATTCCTATAATAAGTGGCAGGGCCATATTCTGAAAAGGTAGTTAGACTCTGAAGCCAGCCTGTACCTTTAATAACCCCTAAGCATTGTAATCATATTTTTATAGCTGAACAGAAAGACAAGAGGGAGTGGCAAAAGGAAATATCCTCCATCAGCTGTTCTGAACAAGTTTATATGCGAGAAAGTGTTGCTAAGTGGCCATGTTTTGTCTTTTTTAGAGATATTTCAGCAGAAAGGGCATGCATGTTTACATATATAGTATATGTGTGTGGGTAGGTATAGATAGAAATCTAGTTTTCTGAAGACAGATTTCTAGACTTTCATTCAAAATACTTGTTTTGTTTCTTTTTTTCCAATTCAATGTGGGTTGTCTTAGGGCTCAGTAGCAGAGACTAGAGTAGAAACTATAGATGTAGGAAAAAGTAAAACCTCTTAAAGAGGGCCCCTCATCATTCCTCAAAAACACTGAACCCCTTTTTTTCCTATGTAAATGAAAATGTGGAGAAAAGGTACAATTTTCCTTTCTGACTCAGAATCTCTAATAAAATTTACAGAAAAGTCAGATTGCTATGGAATGGATTTGAAAGCTAATTTTTATTGTGCAATTTAAAATGAGGTGTTTTTTTTTAAAGAAATATAAAATAAAATAAATCTTCTGACTTGTCATCTACTTTAAACTATTTATAAAGACATCTGGGACAATTCAAATCCAATTTGCTAGACTACTCGTAACTGGGGAAAGACTGATAAGATTTTAGCATTTCAAGGATAAAATTATGAAATAACAGGATATACATGGATCCTCGAAAGGAAGGAATGGAATTGGTGAGAAATTGAATGAAGACATGAATTTATCTGTAATAGTAATTTTTATACAAATGTAAATTATGCGATACAAAATGTGAATGCTAAATATAGGAAGTTATAAGATTTTTAGTGTTTTTAAAAGTTTTCAGATTATATCCTTTTAAAAGTTATATAATATACTAAAATTAGGATATATCACAATTTATTCAACTATACTTAAGGTGTTTTTGTTTATTTTTGGTTTTTGACACAGAACTGATAGCTAATCTCATGATTCTCCTGAGAGGCAGGGAGTATAGTATAGTGGTAAAAGCATGAATTCTAGAACCACATTGCCCAAATTCAAATCCTAGTTCTGCCATTTCCTAGCGTGTGACTTTTGGTATACTCTGTATGTCAGTTTTCTAAGTAGTAAAATGGGGATATTAATGAAATATACCACATAGGGTTCTTGTGAGGATTAGCAAGTTAGCAAACAAAAATGTGCTTAAACTAATGCTTGGAATATATTCTGATATCATTACAGTATTACATAAACCTCTTAAGTACCAGTACTTACTTGTTCATGAATAGATAATTAAAAGATAAAGTTACTATGAGAAAAATTGTATATATTCATGTATATATATGTATATACATACATACATATACATATACTTTTCATCTTAGTAGGTAATGCCATATTATCTTCCAAATTGTTGCAGCACATCACATTCCCACAAGTTATAAAGAAAAATGCCTATTTCCTCTACATTTTAGATATATAACTTACTTAAGACAGTGGCTTATTGGAGCTGAAAAGATGGCTCACGCTTGCTTTGAGGGCCAATTTTGGACATCTCTTTCCAACTCCAAGTACAGTGACCTCATTTGTGGCCATGGTGGGAGATATTTACAGTATGGAAAGTGACAAATGCTCCAAGTCACGTTCTTGGGGGCCCTGTGGTGTAGCCATGGCTGTGGCAGCTTGACACGGGGTCTCAGTTCCCCAACCAGGGATTCAACCCTGGCTGCAACACTGCCCTGGCTTTTGTCCCCTTTGGAGGACAAGAGAGGAATATTGTGGATAGACACATGGGCAGGCTCAGTAAGAGTCACATCTTCGGGAAGTTTAAATCATTTATAAGGGGGCAGGCTTCCAGGTCTTTGTTTTCCTCTGACCAGTCGTCTTGCTTTTACCCCTATCTGATTTGTCTCAGGGCCCTCCCCATGTGCCTTCGCCCTCTTTAGCCAAGATGGATTTCAGTGTGAGGGGCTCAGGGAAGTTAGCAAAACTTACTGTTGTCTGGCACCCCGTTTCCTGAGGAAACTTTCTGTGCAAGTGTAATTTGGGAGGTCTCCCTGACCCCAAGAATAAGGGAGTTGTGACCTCCTTATCTTTTACCCCAGGAAGACTTAGCCCCTCCCTGCCCTGCCATTACTGTTATCTTACAGTGTCCACAGGAGACAAAGTCTAGCTATTCATCCTGTTCCTGTTGTTATTTCTATCTCAAAGTATAAACAGGAGGCTAGTTGTAAATGTCTTGCCTGGGACCCATCTATCTCAAGCCTCAGTCGGGACTGCTTGTCTCAGTTGGCTGTTAAACATTTACTTACTCATATATATCAATATCTATACAATTTATATTCTTATATTTATATAGAATAATGATACCCATATATTAAAATATCTTTTAATTATTATTTTATATTCTTTGTAGTTATTTTATTGATGGTATGTAAACCAATGTACAATGTAAACTATGTCAATTAAAAACCTACTTATTATCTTGGAGTCATAAGAAGAGCTGAAATATGAGCAATCAATTTGGACTTTAAAGTAGATGGTTTCTAAGAAGCTAGAGGTCTGATGATAAATTACTGAACATTACTCAGATTTGGCCTGGCTTTGCTTAGAGTACAAAGATTTGATTGATTTGCAAAAGGAATCATTCAAATTTCTTGTAGTTGTGAGCATGTTATGATTTTTTATCCATGTGAACATGTTATGATTCTTAAATAAATTGCAAGAGTTTTGGGTGACCCACATTAGAAAACTTGTCACTTATTTTCTTTAGAATTTTTGCAACAGTATTACCCACACCGTTTTTTAAAAAATATGAATAGCCAATGAGGCAATGAAATTCCAGAAAAAAGGAGAAAAAAATCTAGGAAAGGAAGTTCAAAGAAGTACAAAAGTCAGGGGTTTCCTTTTGTTGAAACTTCTGATACATTCTGTCACCACAAACTCCAATTTTGGTGTTACCCTAAATCATAAAAAAATCAAACCCATCTCTATACATCGATATCTTCAAGCCAACTCTTTCTGTATTATGGTTATCCTGAGGGAAATCTTAAGGACTCTTAACTACTCAAGAGCCCTTAAATAATTGTCAGAAAGAAAAGATTTACATTTCATTAAGACTCATAGCAAGAATACTTTTTGGATTATTCTGTCAATTAGCAGTGCTATTCCATATTTTCACATACATCAAAAATCTAGAGAAGGGACATAACTATCTTTCATAACAAGATACTGTATTTAAAAAATATATGATACTATATCTTTCTCAGCTCTCTCTTTTCTCTTAATGGACTCGAGTATGCAAAAAATGTGTGTAAACTGTAGGGATGAAAAACTTTTTCCTTCTTCCCTTCCAGGTTCTGTTGACCTAAAATAAATAGACTGCCCGTTATTTCTCCAGCAAAAATGGGTTTATTTGGGATAAGAAGGGAATTGCAATTTGGGGTCTACAACCACGGTGAGCCATGTGCAAGTCCCTACAAAACAAGGGAAGGAGAGAGAGGGGGAGATAAGAAGTTGGGAGAGCTATAGTAAACAAAGAGACCATGGCTTTTCATTAGCTGAGCTGTTGTAAGGATGGAAGAGGAGGCATTCTTCTTCTTGTTGAGCTATGCTGTCCTTGCAAAGTGTGAGGGCTCCCCCTTCTGGTCTCCTGACTCTGTTTAACTGAAGTTTGTTGAATTTTTTACAGTTCTTCGGCTGGCCTAAAAATTAAATTAACATAACACAGATTAACAAGAGAAAAACAAATTTAATAATGTATGTGTAGGAGCTCCATAAAAAAATATGAGACTGAAAAAAGTGACCAAAGCAGGCTGTCTTTTAGACAAGGAAACTACAAATTTCTGAAGAATTTACAAGGCAAAGAGGTTTGGGCTCAGGGTATCACATTAGAAAGGACCATGGTACTTTTACACAGCCTCTTGGCCCTAAGTTCCCTACTTCTGGTGATAATGATGCCCTCTATTCTCCTGGTACAGGGAGGGTTCTTTTCATATGGAAGATCTATGTCCTGCTTTCAGGGGGACAAAAGATGATCAAAATGTCCTCCTTGCACTGGCTGTTTCTTAAGAAACTTTAATGTAAAATACTCAATATGCCAATGTAGCATATTTTGGGGTGGCATATTCTGCTCTTCTTCAAAACATTGCAATTATATAGGTTTGGATATAAAAATTACTGTCTATACTTTCATATTTCAAACTATATACATCACTTTTCAGAATAACCCCTATCCTGACCTTTCCTCATGTCTACCTCCTACTGATATGTGGAATAAGTGCTAATATTACAACCATTGTTTTTAGTTTTGCCAGTTTCTTGGGCATATTCTGGAGAGTAAGACTGAAATAGGAGGATAATTGTTGATGGTTTAAGAACTATTTATAAAATTTTCAAGTAATGAAGATATTGCTTGAAAATTTTATAAGTAAGCAAAATGATAGTATTCTGTTTACTAGTATGCATAAAAGCTAAGGAAAATTAGTTAAACAAAAAAGATACTTTCAAGAAAAAGAAAAGAAAAGAAAAAAGGAACACACTTCTAAAGTGATTTAGACCCAGGCAAACTTGTTGCTGTTATTTTCTTTTTCGAATAAAGAAATCTAACAGAATCAAGTTACTAGGGTAAGTTTTAAAATTTCAGTTGGTGATAGACCATCTTCCATTGGTGAACAGAAGCATGGCAGATTCCTCTAAGGTCTTAGGTAACTGAGTTAGAGTCAAAAGACTCAAGGCAACTCTAATTATGTTGCCATTTTTTTTTTTTTTGCTTTCTCTACTGCAAATACCAGATAAGGTAATGAAAGAGTACTTAATATATGTATCTATGAGTGAGTCTGGTAGGTGCCTTTAGCCATTTTGTCAACTACAAACTACTTGAATACTAAGTATGTAAGTGTTAGAAGTCTCTTTATTCCAAGGCTCCTATGACATTGCCTCAAAAATAAATCTGAACATCAGCATTTTTGTCTCATACTCATTTTTAAAACCAGGTTTCATATAATTTCACAGTATTTGTTAGAGTCCAGATTTTTCCTGGCTCCACTCCACATAACCAATATTTGACTTAATACAGTTCTAAATATAGAGCAGATACTAGGTGAATTAAAAATTAGCATTTATCTCTAGTTTGATCAAAGAATAGTGTGCAATTAAACTATTTTATAGCAAGAAAGCCTTTCTATTGAGATGAAGGAATTGAAGTCTTACTTATCATTTGATGGTTAGAGGTGTTTTATTTCTCTAACATTTTCATAGTTGAAATATTTGCAGTTTTATAAAAATGTGCTTTGTAAAAAGTGGATTGTGACAATGAGTTAGTTGTCTCTGAGCTATTTATAAAAGTAACTTTCTTTGAAATTCTACTAGGCACAGATCTCCTTTTCTGAAACAAAGAATAGTTCTTCCTTACAATATATTGATGAAATTTTCTACTTATTTATTAAATAATTAATTTTAAAAATGCATGTCTTTGATATGTCAGATATCATGTTATAATACTGTATTGTGATGTTATGAGACCAGATGATTGGAGGCTTTGAATAAAGATGCTAAGTATTCAGTGATTCAGTGACAAGGTCAATACCACTTCCTTATGAGGCGTTGAGAGAATGTTTCAGCTAGGTCAAATCTCACACTCTGATGAATATTCTTTGTGGCTCTTTGAGTCTACGTTGTAGTTATCTCTCTGCTTTTAAATTCCTGCATGTCAGTTTTTATACTGGATTATTCTTTGTATCACCTGCAATTACTTGCATAACTATACTCACAGTGGTTATGGAAGCTAAATAAAGGTTTCATATAATTAAATGTTTAATGTTAGCAAATATATAAATGATATGTGAAATAATAACGCACATTGAGAAAATACAAATGAAACCGTCAAACTTGGTTAACTTTGAAAGAGATACATTCTTGCTTGCCAGTTACAGTCACAGTTTCCTAAATTAATGATATCTTATTTTTTATTTTATTTTATTTTTTGCGGTACGCGGGCCTCTCACTGTTGTGGCACAGGGTCCGGTCGCGCAGGCTCAGCGGCCATGGCTCACGCGCCCAGCCGCTCCGCAGCATGTGGGATCTTCCCAGACCAGGGCACGAACCCGTGTCCCCTGCATCGGCAGGCGGACTCTCAACCACTGCGCCACCAGGGAAGCCCAATATCTTATTTTTAAATGTCTAAAATTTTAAAGTGTTACCTTATTTTTAAAATGGTAGAAAAGAAATGAAGGAAAATAGAAGAGGAGAAGGAAGGATTTTGGGGATTAGTTTTTAATATGTACTGGATTTTCACATAACAATGAATGCAAATGTAAATTTAATGAAATCATATAAAATATTTATGTAAATAATTATGTTTTATTTATACCACTCCCAATTTAGAATGTTATTTCCTTTATTCAGAAGAGTTGTGAGCAGCAGCATTATACTAGAAAGAGTAAAATATTCCTTTCTTTTCGGTTTTTATCTTAATTGTCAGGGGCTTTGCTTTAGACAGTATTTTAAGATCAAATTTGGTTCTGAACTGGAAAAAGAGCATCATGGATTAACAACACCTTCCAGAGGCTTGCAAGTTAGGAATGTGCATGAGGCCTATTTTCATATTTCATTATAACATGTTATATTTATTGGTGGCAAATTCTGGGGAATCTCCATGTACACATAAAACATGTTGGTAGTTTTTGTTACTATATCTCTGCTCCCAGTAGCAGTAAAGGGAAGCAGAATGTGTCACTCTAAAATATGCCTCTTTAGCATGCTGACAAAAAAAATTAATAAAGTGATCTAAGAAAGTTATGGAAATTTTTATTTGAGCCAAACTGAGGATTATAACTCAGGAACAACCTCTCAGAGAGCTTGCAGAACTGTTCTGCCCATTAGAGGTCAAAGCACAGTTATATAGGTTTTTGAGACAGAGGGCTGTACATTAAATGACATATTTTACACAGTTTACACAACCTAGATCTATAGGTACAAAGAGTAGTGGGTCATGGGTCATCATGACTCCTTACAAGATTAAGAAGGAAGGTTATCTCCTAAGGAGTTGTGACCATTGATGGGATTAGAAGGAATATTTTTTCCTAAGGAGGTCTGAATAATGCAGATGTGCAATACACACTAAAGGGGAGGGAATTTTCTCATCTTGCCATAAATTATGAATTTTATTTCAGCAAGCATAAGAATTATTTTAGGCTAAGTAATAAAAAAAACAAAAAAACAAAAACAAACAAAAAAAACCCAGCAGACAGAAAAGAAGCTCTGAAAACCAGTAGAAGCAATTTACATTTACAAGGGAAATCTCCAATTATAAGGGTGTCTTTCTGTCTGTACCAGGAAGACAAGGATGACTCTAAATCTCTAGAAACTCTTATCAATGGAGAAGGCTTAGATTTAAATCTGCATAACAAACATACCTTTTGTTTACTGTGCTTCCACTGAAAATTTGGCTTTCCCCTCCCAACATCTTTTGTCTTTAGCTGAAGATGGTATTCAAGGTGGTGACTTGGGCCATTTTGGGGAGTTACTCAGTTTTCCTGGTTATCTCCCCTGTATACAGGAAGTATACATGTTATTAAACTGTTTGTTTTACTCCTGTTAATCTGTCTTTTACTACTGAGGGGTTTTATCTAAGAACCTAAAAGGGTAGAGGAAAATTATTTTTTCCCCTCCACAGTAGGTTATCTGATCTTTTCCTTTTTTTTTTTTTCAGTTTCCACTTAAAAATCGAGATTTTATAGCTCAACACTTTGTAAGCAATTTCTTTTCCCAGTATAAGACAAAAGCCTATATTGTGTATTTTGGTAAATATGCACCCTCTCTAATGCAGTTGTATCCATGTTATGGAGTGGCAACAATAACCCAAAGAAGCAGAGAATAGTAATAGATTTGTTGCTGACAAACTGAAAGACTTAGGATAGAAAACATTATACTTTGTCTGTTACAGTGACTTGGCTGTAACATATGAGAGGTAAGGTTGAGTGACATGCAAGTATAGAAATACTGCTTCTGGGATATTACAAACTTTTTTGCCACATCTGTTAGGTAGGTAGTCAGACTTGAGTGGGTCCCATCCCATCCTGGATGGGGTCATCTTTCCCTCCCTATGTGGACACTGGTAATCAGAGCATGCCCAGAGATCTTCCCTCTTCTAGTCAAGGACCACTGCTAAGTTTCCAGCCATATCAGGACCAAGCAAGGTAAACCTGCCAGCACAGGTTGGCACAGGTGCACCAAGACCTAAAAGGTGACTCAAGGTAATCCAGGGTTCATTGTGCCATATTTCTAATAAATTAGTATTGCGGTTTTTGCCTCCCCCCACCCACGTGGGTTTTGCTTTGGTGCTTATGGGTAAGCACCTGCACACTAGGAGAAAAGTTATATAACTTAAAGCTGTCAATCAACTTGTCAGTTAAATGATGCAGGACACAAGGAGGGACCACCACTCTAAAAATCCTAACCCTGCCCCATTGCGAGACTACTTCTGGTTTCCAGACAGCCCACTCTCATCCTTTCTCAGGAGCATACTTTCACTCTGCTTAATAAAACTCTTGCTATTTAATACTGCTCTATGCCTCTAGACTGAATTATTTCTCTTGAGAAGGGCAAGAACTGAGGAAATCGCCATTCTGCCAGTAACACATCCAATATCACATAAAATGGTATTCATTCAATATTTTTCTTAAACTTTAGATTGATGCAGTCTTTTTTAAAAAGTACATCCTAAGCAGTTGTAGGGGTGGGAAAATTTTCCATTCTACCCTTCTAGATTCTTTGGCTGATCTAATAATCACATTGATATAAAACAGATTAACAGAAGAAACACAAAAGTTTCCTCACATATATGCCTTCTGTATACATGGGAGAAACTCAGGAAAATAGGGTAACTCTACTCCAGAATGGCAGAAGCCCTCACCTTAATTACCATCTTCAGCTAAACACAAAAGAAGATGTTGAGGGTAGAAGGTCAGTTATGGGAGGTTACCTGAAAGAGCTCAGTAAACAAGGGTAAAGTTGATATGCAGATTTAAATTGTTGCCATCTGCATGATAAGTTTCTAGAGATAAGTTCATCTCCTTCTTTCTGGTGCAGCCAGAGAGACACCTTTACAAATGGAGATTTCCCTAGTACACGTAAATGACTCATACAAAGGGGTAACTTTTACCCAGTTTTCAAAACTTCTGTGTCTACAGTTTCTTAAAAATAATCAGCCTGAAATAATTGTATGCCAAAGAGACATATTTGGGGGTGGTAAATTCTGCTCCCCTACACAATCATAATCTTAAAATATTAGGTTTGGGATTCCCTAGTGGCGCAGTGGTTGAGAGTCCGCCTGCCGATGCAGGGGACACGGGTTCGTGCCGCGGTCCGGGAAGATCCCACATGCCGCAGAGCGGCTGGGCCCGTAAGCCATGGCCGCTGAGCCTGCGCGTCTGGAACCTGTGCTCCGCAATGGGAGAGGCCACAACAGTGAGAGGCCTGCGTACCGCAAAAAAAAAAAAAAAAAAAAAAATAGTAGGTTTGATGAACCAGTTGTGTTTTCTAAATAATTTATGTTAAATTAAGAGTCTTCTATATATACTCAATTCATACATTTAAAGTATAATTTAAAAAATTTATTTGTGGACCACCAAAGTTGTCTCATGTGTCATTTGCTACTCCTATTATACTTTCAACTGTACTAGATATAATAAACAGACATGGAAAATTTAGAACAATTAAAGAAGGACTTTAAGAAAAAATCTTTATACCCCATAAATTTAACCAATCAGGGGAATTCCCTGGTAGTCCAGGGGTTAAGACTCTGTGCTCTCACTGCCCAGAGCCCGGGATCAATCCCTGGTCAGGGAACTAAGATCCCACAAGCTGTGCATTGAGGCCAAAAATAAATAAATAAATAATAAAGTAAAATAGAATAGAATAGAATAGAATAAAATAAAATAAAGTTTAACCAATCATAATTATCAGTGTAATCTTGATCATGTTTATTCCCTTCTTGAGAAGGAAAAATGTTTTTCTCCGCCTTCTTAGATTTACTAATTGGCGACTTTCAAATTAAACTGAACAAAAAGCAAAACAAAATAAAAACCCCAAAAACAGTTTTTAACAGTAGAAAGAATAAAATATTTCATTAAGTATTTTAGAAAGAATAAAGTATATGCGTATGAGCGCTAACAAAAGAAGTTGCTCCCTGAGCAGCTAGAGATGAGGTTTTATGTACCTCACTTCATGCGTGAGGAGGGAGAAAATACTTCTTTGGGAACAAGGAGCAGGTCTCTAGGGAGGGTAAACAGGAGACAAAGAAAGTTTGTGGTAATGTCTGTTTATGTAGATGTTAGTGTTTTTCTTCTTCTTTTTTTTTTTTTTTTCTCCTTTTCTCATGGCTATAAAACTCTCCCAAGGAAGAGATTCATGGCAGCTTCTGCTTTTAATAAGATAAGGAAAACTCTGAAAAGGCTTCTTTTTGTGTATGTTCAATCTCTAATGTCTTTAATTTAAAATAATTTGTATATGAACTCTGAGGGTCTAGTGAATCCCCACACTTGGGAAATTTAAACTTTTTTCCCATGTTTTGACCACAGTCTGTCTTATAATGGATCTAAACGTCAAAGAATACTAGAGTTGTTCCCAAACTCAGGTTCTGCTGCTTGCCACTTGAAAGCTAATACTCAAGAGACAGTTGTTGGTTGAAAAGGAAAGGTTGCTTTATTCAGGAGGCTGGCAACCTGGAGAAGGTGGACTCGGGTCCAAGAACCAAATCTAAAGGTTCTGCTTGACCATGAAAGTCTTTAAAGGGGGAAAGGGGAAGTTAATCACATTAATCGTTTGGGGAGGGGGGAGTCAGAGTCTTTGTTATCTTCCACTGTGTTCAGACTTCCTTCTGATTGGTTGGTGGTGAGGTAACAGGGCAGTGTTTCAGGAATCTTATACTCACCCTGAAGTTACCATTCTCCACCTGGGTGGGGGCCTTAGTTCCTGCAGAAGAGCTCAAATATATGGTTACATATATTCCTTGAGCAGGAACCAGGGTCCTGCTTTATCACTGCAGGATTGTTTCTTTTTTCCTATATTTTTATTTATTCATCAAGCCAATTTTTACTGACTTTTTTTTCTTTTTTTAATTTTTGAATTTTATTTATTTTTTTATACAGGAGGTTCTTATTAGTCATCAATTTTATACACATCAGTGTATACATGTTAATCCCAATTGCCCAATTCATCACAACACCATCCCCACCCCCCCATAGCTTTCCCCCTTTGGTGTCCATACGTTTGTTCTCTACATCTGTGTCTCAACTTCTGCCCTGCAAACCAGTTCATCTGTACCATTTTTCTAGGTTCCACATACATGCGTTAATACACGATATTTGTTTTTCTCCTTCTGACTTACTTCACTCTGTATGACAGTCTCTAGATCTATCCACGTCTCAACAAATGACCCAATTTTGTTCCTTTTTATGGCTGAGTAACACTCCATTGTATGTATGTACCACATCTTCTTTATCCATTTGTCAGTAGATGGGCATTTAGGTTGCTTCCATGACCTGGCTATTGCAAATAGTGCTGCAATAAACATTGGGGTGCGTGTGTCTTTTTGAATTGTGGTTTTCTTTGGGTATACGCCCAGTAGTGGGATTGCTGGATCATATGGTAATTCTCTTTTTAGTTTTTTAAGGAACCTCCATATTGTTCTCCATAGCGGCTGTATCAATTTACATTCCCACCAACAACGCAAGAGGGTTCCCTTTTCTCCACACCCTCACCAGCATTTGTTGTTTGTAGATTTTCTGATGAATCCCATTCTAACTGGTGTGAGGTGATACCTCATTGTAGTTTTGATTTGCATTTCTCTAATAATTAGTGATGTTGAGCAGCTTTTCACGTGATTCTTGGCCACCTGTATGTCTTCTTTGGAGAAATGTCTATTTAGGTCTTCTGTCCATTTTTGGATTGTGTTGTTTATTTTCTTCTTATTGAGCTGCATGAGCTGTTTATATATTTTGGAGATTAATCCTTTGTCCCTTGATTCGTTTGCAAATATTTTCTCCCATTCTGAGGATTGTCTTTTCGTCTTGCTTATGGTTTCCTTTGCTGTGGAAAAGCTTTTAATTTTCAGTGGGTTCCATTTATTTTTGTTTTTATTTCCATTACTCTAAGAGGTGAATCAAAAAAGATCTTGCTGTGATTTATGTCAAAGAGTGTTCTTCCTGTTTTCCTCTAAGAGTTTTATAGTGTCTGGCCTTACATTTAAGTCTTGAATCCATTTTGAGTTTATTTTTGTGTATGGTGTTAAGGAGTGTTCTAATTTCATTCTTTCACATGTAGATGTCCAGTTTTCCCAGCACCACTAATTGAAGACACTCTCTATTCTCCATTATATATCCTTGCATCCTTTGTCATAGATTAGTTGACCGTAAGTGCGTGGGTTTACCTATGGGCTTTCTTTCTTGTCCCATTGATCTATGTTTCTGTTTTTGTGCCAGTACCATATTGTCTTGATTACTGTAGCTTTGTAGTATAGTCTGTAGTCAGGGAGTCTGATTCCTCCAGCTCCGTTTTTTTCCCTCAAGACTGCTTTGGCTATTCGGGGTTTTTTGTGTCTCCATACAAAAGTTTAAGATTTTTTTCTTCTAGTTACGTAAAAAATGCCATTGGTAATTTGATAGGGATTGCATTGAATCTGTAGATTGCTTTGGGTAGTTTAGTCATTTTCACAATATTGATTCTTCCAATCCAAGAACGTGGTATATTTCTCTACATCTGTTGGTATCATCTTTAATTTCTTTCATCAGTATCATATAGTTTTCTGCATACAGGTCTTTTTGTCTCCCTAGGTAGGTTTATTCCTAGGTATTTTATTCTTTTTCTTGCAATGGTAAATGGGAGTGTTTCTTAAATTTCTCTTTCAGATTTTTCATCATAAGTGTATAGGAATGCAAGAGATTTCTGTGCATCAATTTTGTATCTTGCAACTTTACCAAATTCATTGATTATCTCTACTAGTTTTCTGGTGGCATCTTTAGGATTTTCTATGGATAGTACCATGTCATCAGCAAACAGTGACAGTTTTACTTCTTCTTTTCCAATTTGTATTCCTTTTATTTCTTTTTCTTCTCTGATTGCCGAGGCTAGGGCTTCCAAATCTATGTTGAATAATAGTGGTGAGAGTGAACATTGTTGTCTTGTTCCTGATCTTAGAGGAAATGGTTTCAGTTTTTCACCATTGAGAATGATGTTTGCTGTTGGTTTGTCATATATGTCCTTTATTATGTTGAGGTAGGTTCCCTCTATGCCCACTTTCTGGAGATTTTTTATCATAAATGGGTGTTGAATTTTGGCAAAAGCTTTTTCTGCATCTATTGAGATGATTGTATGGTTTTTCTTCTTCAGTTTGTTAATATGGTGTATCACATTGATTTGTGTATATTGAAGAATCCTCGCATCCCTGGGATAAATCCCACTTGATCATGGTGTATGATCCTTTTAATATGTGGCTGGATTCTGTTTGCTAGTATTTTGTTGAGGATTTTTGCATCTATATTCATCAGTGATATTGGTCTGTAATTTTCTGTTTTTGTAGTATCTTTGTCTGGGTTTGGTATCAGGGTGATGGTAGCCTCATAGAATGAGTTTGGGAGTGTTCCTTCCTCTGCAGTTTTTTGGAAGAGTTTGAGAAGGATGGGTGTTAGCTTTTCTCTAAGTGTTTGATAGAATTCACCTGTGAAGCCATCTGGTCCTGGGCTTTGGTTTGTTGGAAGATTTTTAATCACAGTTTCAATTTCAGTGCTTGTGATTGGTCTGTTCATATTTTCTATTTCTTCCTGGTTCAGTCTTGGAAGGTTATCCCTTTCTCAGAATTTGTCCATTTCTTCCAGGTTGCCCATTTTATTGGCATAGAGTTACTTGTAGTAGTCTCTTAGCATGCTTTGTATTTCTGCAGTGTCTGTTGTAACTTCTCCTTTTTCATTTCTAATTTTATTGATTTGAGTCCCCTCCCTCTTTTTCTTGATGAGTCTGGCTAATGGTTTATCAGTTTTGTTTATCTTCTCAAAGAACCAGCTTTTAGTTTTATTGATCTTTGCTATTGGTTTCTTTGTTTCTATTTCATATATTTCTGCTCTGATCTTTATGATTTCTTTCCTTCTGCTAACTTTGGGTTTTGTTTGTTCTTCTTTCTCTAGTTCCTTTAGGTGTAAGGTTAGATTGATTTTTTGAGATTTTTCTTGTTTCTTGAGATAGACTTGTATAGCTATAAACTTCCTTCTTAGAACTGCTTTTGCTGCATCCAATAGGCTTTGGATCATCATGTTTTCATTGTCATTTGTCTCTAGGTATTTTTTGATTTCCTCTTTGATTTCTTCAGTGATCTCTTGGTTATTTAGTAACGTATTGTTTAGCCTCCATGTGTTTGCGTTTTTTATGTTTTTTTCCCTGTAATTCATTTCTAATCTCATAGTGTCGGGGTCAGAAAAGATGCTTGATATGCATTTATTTATGATATGAATTTATTTTCTTAAACTTACTGAGGCTTGATTTGTGACCCAAGATGTGATCTATCCTGGAGAATGTTCTGTGTGCACTTGAGAAGAAAGTGTAATCTGCTGTTTTTGGATGGAATGTCCTATAAATATCAATTAAATCTATCTGGTCTATTTTGTCAATTAAAGCTTCTGTTTCCTTATTTATTTTCATTTGGATGATCTGTCCATTGTTATAAGTGAGGTGTTAAAGTCCCCCACTATTATTGTGTTACTGTCGATTTCCTCTTTTACAGCTGTTAGCAGTTGCCTTATGTATTGAGGTGCTCCTTTGTTGGGTGCATATATATTTATAGTTGTAATCTTCTTCTTGGATTGATCCCTTGATCATTACCTAGTGTCCTTCCTTGTCTCTTGTAACATTCTTTATTTTAAAATCTATTTTATCTGATATGAGTATTGCTACTCCAGCTTTCATTTGATTTCCATTTGCATGGAATATCTTTTTCCATCCCCTCACTTTCAGTCTGTATGGTCTCTTGTAGACAGCATATATATGGGTCTTGTTTTTGTCTCCATTCAGCAAGCCTGTGTCTTTCGGTTGGAGCATTTAACCCATCACGTTTAAGGTAATTATCGATATGTATGTTCCTATGACCATTTTCTGAATTGTTTTGGGTTTGTTTTTGTAGGTCCTTTTCTTCTCTTGTGTTTTCCACTTAGAGAAGTTCCTTTAGCATTTTCTGTAGAGCTGGTTTGGTGGTGCTGAATTCTCTTAGCTTTTGCCTGTCTGTAAAGCTTTTGATTTCTCCATCGAATCTGAATGAGATCCTTGCTGGGTAGAGTAATCTTCGTTGTAGGTTCTTCCCTTTCATCACTTGAAGTATATCATGCCACTCCCTACTGGCTTGTAGAGTTTCTGCTGAGAAATCAGCTGTTAATCTTATGGGAGTTCCCTTGTATATTATTTGTCGTTTTTCTTTGTATTGCTGCTTTCAATAATTTTTCTTTGTCTTTAATTTTTGCCAATTTGATTATTACGTGTCTTGGCATGTTTCTCCTTGGGTTTATCCTGAATGGGACTCACTGTGCTTCCTCGACTTGGGTGGCTGTTTCCTTTCCCATGTTAGGGAACTTTTCGACTATAACCTCTTCCAATATATTCTCAGGTCCTTTCTCTCTCTCTTCTCCTTCTGGGACCCCTATAATGCGAATGTTGTTGCATTTAATGTTGTTCCAGAGGTTTCTTAGGCTGTCTTCATTTCTTTTCATTCTTTTTCTTTATTCTGTTCCACAGCAGTGAATTCCACCGTTCTGTCTTCCAGATCAGTTATCTGTTCTTCTGCCTCAGTTATTGTGCTCTTGATTTCTTCTAGTGTATTTTTCATTTCAGTTATTGTGTTGTTCATCTCAGTTTGTCCTTTAATTGTTCTAGACCTTTGTTAAACATTTCTTGCATCTTCTCGATCTCTGCCTCCATTGTTTTTCCAAGGTCCTTGATCATCTTCACTATCATTATTCTGAATTCTCTTTCTGGGAGGTTGCCTATCTCCACTTCATTTAGTTGTTTTTCTGGGTTTTATCTTGTTCCTTCATCTGGTACATAGCCCTCTGCCTTTTCATCTTGTCTATCTTTCTGTGAATGTGGTTAGTTTTCCACAGGCTGCAGGATTGTAGTTCTTGCTTCTGCTCACAGGATTGTGTCTTGATTGCTCCTCCTTTGTTTCTGCATTCCCTCACTTTCCTGGTTAGCAACTGTTTAAATCTTCCCTTTGGAACTAAGTGAAGGTCAAGGACACTGGATGAAACCTACAAACAAGAAATGTGGAACACGGAAAGGATTTGTACCTAGGAGGGCCCTATAGGGTCCTGCTTGGTTTCAAAGTCACATAGTTATTGCATTACAGGAAGGTTGCACTTGCAAAATTCCATCAGTAGAGATTTTTGGTTTCTGAGATCTTGCCTTAGAACACTTCTTTACAACCAGTAAAAATAGAAAAAGAAAACAAAACAAAAAAGCAGGAAAAAATAAAAAGCTGTTCTCTGTTGGCAATATTGTGGCTAGTGGATAAGAGAAAAAGTGGGAACATAATTCCCTTTACTGTTACAAGGACACTCCTCTCAGAAATTGTAGCTTTTTAGAGTCCCAAAGTATGAAGAAATAAAACAATTCTCATTTAAAAACTTGGAGACAAGTTATTTTAGTGATGCCAGCAGGCTACATGGAGACAAGGAAGGCTCTCAAAATACTTCATCATAGGCAATCTTATGTGAGACAAACAAAAGCATTTCTCCAGTAAGAATATAGCAGATCTGGTGGGTTTTCTTTCTTTTATTTACCCCCTTCATTTTTTTTTCTTTCTTTTTTTTTTTTCCAAATAACCAATATTTATCTCATAGACTTAAATTTCTTGAAGCATTATCAAAAAAAAAAAAATGCTGGGGTAGGGGAAGGAGTGAAGGAATCAAGAGTCATCTTTGTTTGTTAACTGGCCTTCTCAAAGAAAAGTAAACATTCCTGTATCCTCATGATGGGAGATAGTTTCACAACTTGGAGAAAGCCTTCAATGGAAGTTAGGCTACTACCCTCCCACAGGCACTGGGAGATAGAAGCTCTATCTTCCTTTATTAATTATTACATTTCAATAGGATGATTCCTAGGTCCTGGAGAAAGAGTCGTGGGTTATAAAACTGGCAAAAGTTTGAGCTGGTAGAAGGTTGACATCTCAGAGCTGTGGAGAAAGTATTTACAATTGGAAATTTTCTAAAGTAAATGCTCTGAGAAAAGTGAGGTCAGATGCCTACACTCTGGACGAAACCTGTCTACAGTTTAGCCAAGCTAGAGGGACCATTGCATCCATCTTGTGTTCTTTTCCTTTTTTCCTCTCTCACAGGACCGTGCACAAAACCTGAATGAACGACGAACCACTACCACCACCCTCACAGTGGATGTTCTAGATGGAGATGACCTGGGTCCAATGTTTCTTCCTTGTGTCCTTGTGCCAAACACTCGTGATTGTCGCCCACTCACCTATCAAGCTGCCATACCTGAGTTGATGACTCCGGTAAGCATACTCCCATCTTTTCTTCTTCACTTCCACCTCTGTAACCCCAGTGTGATCCTGTTCAAGTATTTTGAACACATATTCAGTGAAAATAGGAAACTTCACTAGATTGGTATTGAAAAATATTTATGTTCAAAACCATTTTGAGACAGTATGGGTAAACTTTTGGTCATAATGCATAATTACATCATTTACAAAGTAGAAAGTATGTCATGAAGCAACAGCCCATTTGACTCTGATTATTTTATTTTTTTTCTGTGTGTAAAGCATAACAAATTTCAGTTACCAACATATACTGGGAAACCCCAAGAAATGACTCCAGCATTTCCTTAAATTCACATGTAAACATGCAGCCCTAAGTCAGAGGACACACAAGTCAACAGGATACTCTCTTGTCTCTTAGAGCCCTGAAATATTATTGGAGATTATGCTTGGCTGTTTGAAGGTGGGAGCTAATGAATCCTGAATTCAAATATTCAATATTTATTAGTTAAAGATGTATTTTAAAGAAACAAAAAGTTAAAGCATGAGTACCTATTTTCTACACTCAATTCTGCATTTGTTTTTTATAATTCTAATAAATCTTAACTTGCTGTCAGCCTGGAATTCATACCTTAGACCTGCCTGGATGATAAATATACATACCTAAGAATAAAACTTATAAGGCTAACAGATATCCTGCTTAGGCTAAAATATCAATTTCTCCCTTAAAAGTAAAAAAAAAAAAAAGAAAAAAATGAATTCTCTTTTAGAGCAGTCAAATTCCTAGGAGTGAACTATTTGATTAACGTCTTTGCTGTTCCTCTGGAAAGCATTCAGCCTTCTGGGTTAGTAACATGGCTGATGCTGTCAAAATTTGTTGCAAGGTATTTGAATTTTTTTCTCAAACATTTGAGAACTGTGGTTTGGGGGTCCTCTATTTGAAATATTTAAAAGAATAGAACAGAAATCCCTTCTCCTAAGTGTAAATTACACTGCATTCCAGTCACTTCAAAGAATTCTTATACTATATTTTACCAATTACTTTATCCAGTATTTTACCTGCTAGCTTTACTAACATAACAGTAGCTCTTAAATGGTTGAAAATCACTTTTGTGTCTGTTGGCATAAATGATTACTGGTCTAATTGGCTTGCATGAAAAAAATAAGCCGGGAAAAAAAGAATAAATGTTATGATGTGCATTGAGTGAAGAAAATAATATAAATTTTCAGCTAAATGGAGTAATTTTGCAGACAAAAAAGCTAATGTAGAGATTGTCTAGACAAACATTCATAGGTTACCTAAAGTTATATGTCATGATATTATTTTTGTTGAATATGAGTGAGAAGCCTTAATGATATGAACATTGAACTTTTCTTTGAAAGGCTTAGTTGAAATCATGACAAAAAATATTTTTAGTATTAATTTATTTTTGAGTTAATTTATGTAGCTGGTGTACCAGAGAGATCCCAAGAGAAGGGGAATACTGATATAATAAGACTAAAATCAGTGAACCAGTATGATGAATGTTTAACAGTACTTAACGTACTGAGAGAAGTAAATAAAGACAGAGGTTACTGCTTGAGAAGCAAAGTGTATTGACTTTATAAAGGATCTTTGAGTATCCCTTCCTCTCTGCTCCAGATTACAGACTAAGCATCTCTCTCATTCCTATACAGTTTCATGCTAGAGACAAAGTCATGCTCCAGATTTGGGGTAAATGACAATAATGACTAATGGTTATATAGATTGTTCGGTTTGTCATGAACTGTGTTAAATTCTACAAAAATACTGACTTAAATCCTTGTGGATAATTACCACTATTATGGTTTTTTATAGATGAGATCTCTGGGGTACAGAGTTTAAGTAACTTAACCTTATAGCCAATAAGTAAAAAGAGTTTTCTTTTAAAATCATGTATCTTAAATTAAATGGTATGCTATAAATTCCAGAATGATCAAACTGGAATGCTTCGTCATCATTTTTAAACATATCAACCCATTCTTTAACATTCTGTGAAACAAAAAGAATTTTAGTTTTACAGATTTAAATACTTATGGCAAGTATTTATTTGTTAAGCATTATATTTTTATTGCCATGTAGAAAAAAATTAAATATGTTTACTTACAAAATTAGGCAATTGTTCTGATTATCAATCACTGCATAACACACCACCAAAACTTAGTGGCTTCAAATTACAATCTTTAAATTTGTTCATAAAACTGCACTTTTGGCAGACTTGAGGGAACACCTCATCCCTACTCTACACAGCATCTGCTAGGGCACGTTGACTAAGGGCTGGGGGGCACTTTGACTAAGGGCTGGGTACCACTTTCCGAATGGTAAACTTAGCAAGTTGATTCCGGCTGTTGGTTCCAGCTTAGTGAGGGCTGTGAGCTGGAGGCTTCATTTCTACTCCATGTAGGTCTTTCCTGGGCTATTTGAGCTTCCTCACATCAAAGCATTGGGTTCTAAAAGCAAGCTTTCCCAAAGAATTGGACAGAACTTTTATGAACTAGCCTTGTAATTTTCAGTGTCACTTCAGTGTCACTATAGTCATACCTCTGCCAGATTCAAGGAGTAGAAGTATATACCATCTCCTGAAGGGAGGAGTGTAGGAGCCACATTGTATGAAGAACATAAGGGGAAGGAAGTTTTATTGTGGCCATCATAGGAAAACGAAATCAGCTGTAGTAATGGCATCAGGTTTCCATGTGCTCTTTTACATGCCATTTCAGATCCCCTCTGGATCACTAGGGTTAAGAAGTGTAGCTAGTTTTTAAGTTTCACATTCAAATTGCTGTGTTTATGTCTGTCTTTTTTTAAATTTTCTTTTTTTTTCTATTTTCCTTTGCTATTTCCATACTTTGCTAAAATTTCTGGAAATTTCAATAAATAAGATCTTGTATTCAGAGCAAGAGAGCTAACCATTTATGTCAGCTAAACAGGATATGGTGACTCTAATTACATACTTGCTGATCCTTTCCTGACTAATTCTTCAAAATTTTGAGAGCTTTGACACCTGCTCACCTTCTGGGTTGATGTGAAATTTTCTACCAATTACCTCAGTGATATTCTTGACTTGAGGTACCATCCTTAGTTCTACCACAATGCGTGCAGAATTTATCAGCTCAGAAAATCTTTAAAAGGTAGCCTAGTACAGTGTTTAACCCATGAACCAAGATATAATAAAAATAATATAATATAAATCTGATATAAATCTGGTGTCTCAGGGGCACTAAAGTAAATTGTAGCCCTGTGTTAATTATTGTGTATTTATTAATTTGGTAAATAGCCACTGGACCCTAGTATATGTTGAACTCTATGTTAATAGAGGAGACTTGTCAACCTGGATAAGATAAAATTCTTCTGATATATTGTGTAAATTTATTCTCACTTTCTGACTCTCTTAAAGTTGTTATGCCTATCTAGTTGAAGATTTCTAGTATTATAGAAAACTTCTGTAGAATTTGGAGAGTATAGGGTCCATGGTTCTATTTTCTTGATTTCCTATTAAAGGCAAAGACAGTAAATACTTATGTATTTTTTTCAGTGTTGAACAGTTGCATACTGTTTGGCTAGTTGGATTTACTGCTGAGTAAATTGTCCCTGGTTAGAAACACCATAGTATTAATATGATAATATTTACATATTAGCTATGCGTTTACTATATATACATTTTCCTATATTTATTGTGCCGTGCAGTTTTCAGTATTTTGGCATTAGTTGCTTACCAGACATGGCCATCTAGTAGCTAGAATCCATGCTCTAATGAATTCTTCCCCAACCCTGTTTAAAGCCTTGGGTTAGTTCCCAAGACTATCTTGCCACAAATGCCTCCACTATAATCTTTGTCATAAAGAGCTCTAGTTTTCAGGTAGCTATCAAAGAGAGTTCTTCTGCTTTATTTATGCTGCTCTCTCCTTCCAGGGAAACTTTCTCAATTATTACAAGAGTGGTGATGATTTCCAGTGATGTATGACATTTATAATTTCCTCTTGGCTCATACTCATTAAATGTGTTACAATCTGGGAACTCTCTCCTCTCTTGTCTTTTATGAAACTACTGGTTCTTTTCCTCCCCTTGATGGCCCTGTGTTTCTCCTCTTAAATCTTTGATGGCCTTTTATTATTTCTTTTTTTTTTTTGGTAAAGGGTATCTCCGTTCTTGGATTGATTGATTGATTGATTCTTATTCTTAAATCTTAGGGATTTTCCAGACTTCTATCTTTTGAAGCTTTTTTTTTTCCTTTTCACTATATTTTTCACCAAGATTCATCAAACCTACATAATGTGTTCCTTTTTCACCAAATAAGGATGATCTGTGTGTTGTCGAAGTATTTTCTTACCTGAAATCTCTCCTGACTTCCAAGCTTACAATTCTCAATTTCTCTAGGTAGTTTTCTTATACTCCCCACAGACACCTCATTATCCTTTCTAATATATTCTGATGCATCCATGTCCATTCTCATGTTACCTTTGTTACCTTTGGGGTCTTGGTTGATTTGGACCTAGATTTCAATGACCCCCCTCATCTCAAACTCAATCAATCTCCAAAGACATTCTCTGCATTATCTATGAAATGTTACTCAAATATGTTTGACGCCTATTTTCCTGCCCAAATACCTGCCTAGAGGCATACCCTCAACTCTGGACCCCTAGAATTGGAATACAATTCTGATCTGATCTTTCACTGTCTAATTAAAGTTCCAGTATTTCCCACCATATACCAGATAAGTTTCAAAACTTTGATCATATCATTTAGAGTGATTTTATATCTGACCATTTTTCAGTCTCATCTCTTTTAACTTGCATAAAGCAACTTCTCTAGCAACAGAGCTTTGCACAGGTACCTGGACTTCTCTGAGAATTACCCTCCCTTTTCTCCACTTTGTTTCATATATTAAGCTTATGGTTTTTATTCAAGCTTCATCTTGGTAATATGAAATGATAAGCCCTTAAAATTAAGTTTTTCTCTGTTATCTGCATGAATTTCTACTAAAAGCATTGAACTCCCTGTTGTATCGCAGTCATTTACCCATTTCTCTTTTGCTAGACTATTAGTTCTTTAATTTCCTACTTGTCATTATGTCTTCATGTATAACCCATTTGCTTCATGTAGTAAATGTCCAGAAACTATTGAATTGAATTAAATTGAATTGAATTAAAATTTCAAGAAATACATACTGTACACTGAGATACTACATATAAATATGATTAAGCATGGCTCATGCCTTCTCACAATGAGAGTTTATTTATCATAAACATGCATATGTAAAGAATATTATATATAATTATTTATTATAAGTATTATCCAAATATGAGCCATGATATATATATATATATATGCATATGTATATGTGTATACATATATATAAAACATTGTAACACACTTTTAGTGTTTTCCAGTTAGATTTGCAAGGACTACCATACTTGGCATCTAGTCAAGAATAACCTTCAAATAGGAGTCTAATAGGTAGTCTGGATAAAGAAAGCATATTTCCCAATTACCATAGAGAGTCCCAGTTTATAATTGTTGTCCCAGCACATTGTTTGCAATGCCTCCTTCTCCTTTCAGTAATGTTTCAAACATTAAATTATATCCTTCTTTAGTTGTTAGGCCAATTATTTTCAAAATGTGTCCTGCGGCGCTCTTTTTGGGCCAGCAAAGTGATAAATAAAGAAGGAAACAACTGGTAACTCTCAAACTGCCTATAACCTTTTAGTGAGAAGACTGTCAAAGTAGGTTGAAAGGAAAAATGATAAATAATATATCTAGAGTCAATATATTACATTTTATACCAATTTTTTTCCTGCCACAAACAGTCACACCTACAGGCGACCAGCAGCAAATGATCACAGAAACTTCAGAATTAAGTTGGGGAAACAAAAGCTAAACACCAAACAAATAAACAAAAACTGGAATTCAGCACATATTACCTACAATGTGAAATTGTATTACAGTAATTCTGAAATGGGTATGTGAAATTATCAGAGAAAAGGAATCATTCATTTTTTTTCTCCTTGGTCAAACTTTATGTCGAATAGACTCAACTATATTATATCTCCATTCATAGACAATGTGAAAATAATTTTAATTGTGGAACAATTGAACGATAAGAAATAATCGGAGGAATTGAGTTTATTAACATTAAAGGGACAAAGTCACAATTCTTCTCAGTAATAAGACAGAAGTCTAACTTTTCTTGTTGAAGAGTTTGTTTAAAATATTCTTTTAAATTAGCATTGGAGGTATGTTTTCCTATGAAACACAGATAAAGAGAAAAGACACAAGGTCATTTGGCTTGGACTCGATGTTGATAACTTCATAAACATTTATTCTTGAACTCTCTGATGGCTTACTAAATTATGTAGGAACATTTTGCAAAGGTGTTTCTTATCACAATATAAGGGAGTTTATAAGAACTCAGAGTCCAGGCTGAAACCTGTGTGATGTTGGGAATGTTGCTTAATGTCTCTAAACCTCAGTTTAGGTTTGTCATCTGTGAAATGGGGATAATGCAATCTAATATATGGGAATTTTGTGAGTACTACAAAAGAAGATTCATGAAACATACTTAACTTGTTCCTAGCAAATACTAAGGATTTAACAATATTAGCTATTTCTATTATTATTATCATTTCCTGTGGAATTTCTTCATCTGGCTGGATATTTACTCAGAGACTCATGGGAGGAAGTAGCTAAGTCAAATTGGTTGTTAAATATCTAGCTATTTTTAATCAAAATTTCAGCTTTAAAAACTGAATTGTATATGTTGATAAGCCTAATTTATTCTGATTGTGCTATTCCTAATTCATTATGACTTTGTTTCTTTAAAAAAATGCAATACCTGGAATTCCCTGGAAGTCCAGTGGTTAGGACTCACTGCAAGAGGCACAGGTTCAATCCCTGGTCGGAAAACTAAGACCACAAGCCGTTTGGTGCGGCCAGGAAAACAAAAACAAAACAAAAAAACCCAAAAAAATCCAATACCTTTATTAAGAAGAACCGTAGGGTCATTTAAAAAAAAAAAAACAGATTTAGTATACTCACGGCTTGAACCGAATTAATTATGCAATATATTATTGCTTTGGGAAGAGGGAGCAGCTGATGCAAAATGTGAGCCAAAAATATATCAATGAATCAAATTTTAAACGTCCACTGGGGAAGTAAGTGTCCTGCGCCCTTTCTCTCTTTTTTTTTGTAAATACAAAAACAATGATTTCAATAAAGTTTTTCAAATTGTCCCACAAAACCTCCAGTTCTACAGAGGAACCTCTGGGGCTTCTACTGCAGTTAAACTTAGAACTTCTGCTTTGTATAATATTTAAAATTCTGCTTTTTTCCCACTTGCTAATTTAGAAAAATTTTTGTAATTTAATTAAAAAAATGATTAGCTTCTAATTATAAATTAAACAGAAAAAATTTTAATTATGCACATTAAAAATTGGAAGCCTTCAATCCTCAGAGCCCAATCTCCAGGAGAACCATCAGATCTTAATTTGATGTATATCTTTCCTAATATCTGGATCCTGGGGAGCCTGAACCAAGGTGGTGGAGTAGAAGGACGTGCTCTCACTACCTCTTGTGAGAACACCAGAATCACAACTAGCTGCTGGACAATCATCGACAGAGGACACTGGAACTCACCAAAAAAGATACCCCACATCCAAAGACAAAGAGAAGCCACAATGAGACGGTAGGAGGGGTGCAATCACAGCAAAATCAAATCCCGTAACTGCTGGGTGGGTGACTCACAGACTGGAGAACACTTATACCACAGAAGTCCGCCCACTGGAGTAAAGGTTCTGAGCCCCACGTCAGGCTTCCCAACCTGGGCGTCCGGCAACGGGAGGAGGAATTCCTAGAGAATCAGACTTTGAAGGCTATTGGGATTTGATTGCAGGATTTCGACAGGACTTGGGGAAACAGAGACTCCACTCTTGGAGGGCACACACAAAGTAGTGTGCGCATCGGGACCCAGGGGAAGGAGAAGTGAACCCAGGGGAGACTGAACCAGACCTACCTGCTAGTGTTGGAGGGTCTCCTGCAGAGGTGGGAGGTGGCTGTGGCTCACCGTGGGGACAAGGACACTGGAAGCAGAAGTTCTGGGAAGTACTCCTTGGCATGAGCCCTCCCAGAGTCCACCATTAACCCCACGAGAGAGCCCAGGTAGGCTCCAGTGTTGGGTTGCCTCAGGCCAAACAACCAACAGGGAGGGAACCCAGCCCCACCCATCAGTAGTCAAGCAGGTTAAAGTTTTACTGAGCTCTGCCCACCAGAGCAACACCCAGCTCTACCCACCACCAGTCCCTCCCATCAGGAAATCTGCACAAGCCTCTTAGATAGCCTCATCCACCAGAGGGCAGACAGCAGAGACAAGAAGAACTACAATCCTGCAGCCTGTGGAACAAAAACCGCATTCACGGAAAGATAGACAAGATGAAAAGGCAGAGGGCTATGTACCAGATGAAGCAACAAGATGAAACCCCAGAAAAACAACTAAATGAAGTGGAGATAGGCAACCTTCCAGAGAAAGAATTCAGAATAATGATAGTGAAGATGATCAAGGACCTTGGAAAAAGAATGGAGGCAGAGATCGAGAAGATGCAAGAAATGTTTAACAAAGACCTGGAAGAATTAAAGAACAAAGAAAACCCTATGGGATTTTGATTCATATGTCCAGGATGAGGCCTAATAATTTGTATTTTTTTCTTTAATACAGGAATTTTCAAAAATATACAAAAATAGTGAGAAGAGTGTCATGAACTCCCACAAACTCATTACTCAGTTATAAGTTCATGAGCATTCTCTTGGTTCAACTATATCTCCTCTCATCATTCTCTCCCACATTATTTGAAGCACATCTCAGATATCACATCATTTTATCTAAATATGTTAACAGGTATATCTTGAAATGATAGGTCATACCACAATACCATAAAAGAAATTAAAGTTAGGAATTTGTATTTTTTTATTTTTAATTTTTTTAATGCCATTTAAAGGTTTATTTTCCATTTACAGTTATTACAAAATATTGACTGTATTCCCCGTATTGTACAATACAACCTTAAGCCTATCTTGCACCCAGTAGGCCCACTCCTCTATCTTTGTATTGTCCCCCCAACCACTAGTTTGTTCTCTGTATCTGTGAGTCTGCTTCTTTCTTGTTCTATTCACTATTTTGTTGTATTTTTTTTTAGATTCCACGTATAAGTGATATCATACAATATTTGTCTTTTTCTGTCTGACTTATTTCACTTAGCATAATACCCTTAAGTCCACCCATACTGCTACAAATGGCAATATTCTGTTCTTTTTTGTGGCTGAGTAGTGTTCCATTGTATCCACATACACATCTTCTTTATCCATTCATCTGTTGATGGACACTTAAGTTGCTTCCATATCTTAGCATTGTAAATAATGCTACTATGAACATAGGGGTGCATTTATTTTTCAAATTAGTGTTTTTGGTTTTTTTCAGATATAAACCCAGGAGTGGAATTTCTGGGTTGTATGGTAGTTCTATTTTTAGTTTTATGAGAAACTTCCGTATTGTTAGTGGCTGCACCTATTTACATTCCCAACAACAGTGTATGAGGGTTCCCTTTTCTCCACATCCTTGCCAACATTTGTTATTTGTGTTCTTTTTTTTTTTTTTTTTGCGGTACACGGGCCTCTCACTGTTGCCTCTCCCGTTGTGGAGCACAGGCTCCAGACGCACAGGCTCAGCAGCCATGGCTCACGGGCCTAGCCACTACACAGCATGTGGGATCTTCCTGGACCGGGGCACGAACCCGTGTCCCCTGCATTAGCAGGTGGACTCTCAACCACTGTGCCACCAGGGAAGCCCTGTTTGTCTTCTTTTTGATGATAGCTGTTCTGACAGATGTGAGGTGATATCTCACTGTGGTTTTGATTTGCATTCCACTGATGATTAGCAAGCATCTTTTCATGTGCCTTTTGCCCATCTGCATTTCCTCTTTGGAAAAATGTCTATTCAGTTCTTCTGCCCATTTTTTGGCTTGTTTTTGTTTTTGATATTGAATTGTATGAGCTGTTTATATATGTTGGATATGAATTCCTTATCGGTCATATCATTTGCAAATATTCTTTCCCATTCTATAGGTTGTCTCTTTGTTTTGTCAATAGTTTCCTTCACAGTGCAAAACCTTTTAAGTTTAGTTAGGTACCATTTGTTTATTTTGCTTTAATATTCTTTACTTTAGGGGATGGATCCCAAAAAATATTGTTGTGATTTACATCAAAGAGTGTCCTGCCTATGTTTTCTTCTAGCAGTTTTAAAGTATCCAGTCTTACATTTAGGTCTTTAATCCATTTTGAGTTTATTTTTTTGTATATGGTGTTAGAGAATGTTCTAAATTCATACTTTTACATGTAACTGTCTACTTTTCCCAGCACCATTTATTGAAGAGACTGTCTTTTCCCATTGTAATTCATGCCTCCTTTGTCATAGATTAATTGACCATAAGTTTATTTATTTCTGATTTATTTAAGACTATGTGGTTTAACACCTTTGCAAAACTGAATTATACTCTATTTTGGCTGACATGGGAATATGTTATTGCTTTTATTACCTTGACAACAGAATATTTTTGATGAGTTACTAGATAATTTATTTTTTTAACACCTACAATATTACTTTAAATTAAGGGACTGATAGTTATCTGCAATTACATAATATTATGTTTTGGCATGGGCAAGAGTTACAGTTTAATTATAGAACACCATCTTTCCAGATTTATTAGTCTCTTTTATAGATAGTGGTACTAAAATTATCTTCCTGGTGTACAGTTATCTTGGTACTTGTTATAGCTAACTATGAGTTTAAAATACTACACTGAAGAATATTATAAAATAAATTGTAAAACAAAAGGTCAGCTTCTCCTACAGGCAGATTCTGCTCCCATTGTGCACCCCGAAAACATTTAGTTATGAATTAATGTTGTTACTGATGATGTGGTTCATTCTTAGAGAATGCTTCAAAGATAATTTTATTTTAAAAGAGTGTTTTAAATGTTCAAGAAAGGATATTCATAGAATCAATGTTTATGTTTTCATTTAGTTAAGTTTTGCAAAAAATAGCATAAATTAAGTTTTGGAAGCAAAGAGAATCATTGCCTTATTTATAAACTGTTTCTGTCTTACTTTCATATATTTTTAGTCACAATTCGAGATTTTTTATTTTTTTAAAACTTTAACAAATTTATTTATTTATTTATTTTAAGAAAGACCTTGGTTTTTTTTAAATATAACTTAATTTTTTTTTTACAGCAGGTTCTTATTAGTTATCTACTTTATACATATTAGTGTATATATGTCAATCCCAATCTCCCAATTCATCCCACCACCACCCTCCACCCTGCTTTCCTCCCTTGCTGTGCATACATTTGTTCTCTACATCCATGTCTCTATTTCTACCTTGCAAACCAGTTCATCTGTACCACTTTTCTAGATTCCACATATATGCATTAATATACGATATTTGTTTTTCTCTTTCTGACTTACTTCACTCTGTATGACAGTCTCTAGGTCCATCCACGTTTCTACAAATGACCCAGTTTCGTTCCTTTTTATGGCTGAGTAATATTCCATTGTATATATGTACCACATCTTCTTTATCCATTCGTCTGTCGATGGGAATTTAGGTTGCTTTCATGACCTAGCTATTGTAAATAGTGTTGCAATGAACATTGGGGTGCATGTGTCTTTTTGAATTATGGTTTTCTCTGGGTATATGCTCAGTAGTGGGATTGCTGGGTCATATGGTAATTCTATTTTTAGTTTTTTAAGGAACGTCCATACTATTCTCCATAGTGGCTGTATCAATTTACATTTCCACTAACAGTGCAAGACGGTTCCCCTTTTTCCACACCCTCCCCAGCATTTGTTGTTTGTAGATTATCTGATGATGCCCATTCTAATTGATATGAGGTGATACCTCATTGTAGTTTTGATTTGCATTTCTCTAATAATTAGTGATGTTGAGCAGCTTTTCATGTGCCTCTTGGCCATCTGTATGTCTTCCTTGGAGAAATGTCTATTTAGGTCTTCTGCCCAGTTTTTGATTGGGTTGTTTTTTTTTTTTTTAACACTGAGCTGCATGAGCTGCTTATATATTTTGGAGATTAATCCTTTGTCCGTTGATTCATTTGCAAATATTTTCTCCCATTCTGAGGGTTGTCTTTTCATCTTGTTTATAGTTTCCTTTGCTTTGCAAAAGCTTTTAAGTTTCATTAGGTCCCATTTGTTTATTTTTATTTCCATTACTCTAAGAGGTGAGTCAAAAAAGATATTGCTGTGATTTATATCTAAGAGTGTTCTTCCTATGTTTTCATCTAAGAGTTTTATAGTGTCCACTCTTACATTTAGGTCTTTAATCCATTTGGAGTTTATTTTTTATATGGTGTTAGAGAGTGTTCTAATTTCATTCTTTTACATGTAGTTGTCCAGTTTTCCCAGCACCGCTGATTGAAGAGGCTGTCTGTAGGTGCGTGGGTTTATCTCTGGGTTTCTATTCTGTTCCACTGATCTATATTTCTGTTTTTGTGCCAGTACCATATTGTCTTGATTACTGTAGCTTTATAGTATAGTCTGAAGTCAGGGAGTCTGATTCCCCCAACTCCATTTATTTCCCTTAAGATTGTTTTGGCTATTTGTCTTTTGTGTTCCATACAAATTTTAAGAGTTTTTTTTTTTTTTTTTTTTTTGCTGCACGCGGGCCTCTCACTGTTGTGGCCTCTCCCGTTGCGGAGCACAGGCTCCGGATGCGCAGGCCCAGCGGCCATGGCTCACGGGCCCAGCCGCTCCGCGGCATGTGGGATCCTCCCAGACCGGGGCACGAACCCGTGTACCCTGCATCGGCAGGCGGACCCTCAACCACTGTGCCACCAGGGAAGCCCAACTTTATGGGAGTTCCCTTGTATGTTTTTTGTCGTTTTTCCCTTGTTGCTTTTAATTATTTTCTTTGTCTTTAATTTTTGTCAGTTTGATTACTATGTATCTCAGCATGTTTCTTCTTGGGTTTATCCTGCCTGGGACTCTATGGGCCTCCTGGACTTGTGTGCCTATTTCCTTTCCCATGTTAGGGAAGTTTTCGACTATAATCTCTTCAAATATATTCTTGGGCCTTTCTCTCTCTTCTCCTTCTCGGACCCCTATAAATGTGAATGTTGGTGCATTTAATGTTGTCCCAGAGGTCTCTTAGGCTGTCTTCATTTCTTTTCATTCTTTTTTCTTTATCCTGTTCCGCAGCAGTGAATTCCACCCTTCTTTATTCCAGGTTACTTATCTGTTCTTCTGCCTCAGTTATTCTGCTATTGATTCCTTATAATGTATTTTTCATTTCAGTTATTGTATTGTTCATTTCTGTTTTTTTTCTTTAATTCTTCTAGGTGTTTGTTCTTTAAATCTTCTAGGTCTTTGTTAAACATTTCTTGCGTCTTCTCGATCTTTGCCTCCATTGTTTTTCTGAGGTCTTGGATCATCGTCACCATCATTATTCTGAATTATTTTTCTGGAAGGTTGCCTATCTCCACTTCATTTATCTGTTTTTCTGGGGCTTTATTTTGTTCCCTCATCTGGTACATAGTCCTCTGCCTTTTCATATTTTCTATCTTTCTGTGAATGTGTTTTTTGTTCCACAGGCTGCAGGATTGTAGTTCATCTTGCTTCTGCACTAGGTGGCACCAGTGAGCCTCTCCTCTTCCCCATTGTGGAGTCTGGAGCAGTGGTGGATTTCAGTTCACCTTTTTTTTCCTTTGTGTTTCATCTGATTTCACTTGCTCATAGGATACTACATGCAGAGGCTGCACACCCAGCATTTCAGACCACAGTTCTCAGGGCCCAGGTGGTGTTTTTTAATTGTGGGTGTTTCTGGAATTTTTGTTGTCTTATTTTTCATGCTGTGGAAAATATGAACGTAGAAGTTATAGCCAATTTCTTTAAGATGATTACATACCTCTTGTTAATATGAAAAATTTAGACCTTACTCCACAACCTGGGAGCAATTCATTTAAGTAGGCTGAGAATTCCTCTACCCAGTTGAAGAGAAGTCTGTGCTCCTTCGTATAATTAACTATAAGTCAAGTTTTGGGAAACTTGACATAACAGCAAGGTAAAAATCTGCATGAGGCATCCAGTAATTTATAAACACATATTTTTAAAGTTAGAAAACCAACCACTCTTGTTTTAAGCAAAGGCATTTTTAAAACTTTTTAATATTTCACTTAACTTTCGGGGTCATATTAAGATTCAGTTAGGCAAACATTGTGTTTTTATAGACAAAGCATTTACCATACTTGCTATGATTACTTTTATATTTGTTATATCTATAGGCCAGCAAAAATTGAGAAACAGGAAAATTACTTAATCTAAGAAGCCGAATGCAAGACCCCCTTCCAGCAGGAGCATTTACAAAAACAGTCAATGACAATTGCTTGAGGGAGATAAGGGAATGAACAATAGAGTTAAGTACTATATAAAATACAAATATATAGGAAGTTGAAAAGAAATGTAAGAAAAGAA
This sequence comes from Pseudorca crassidens, assembly GCF_039906515.1. Taxonomy (NCBI): domain Eukaryota; kingdom Metazoa; phylum Chordata; class Mammalia; order Artiodactyla; family Delphinidae; genus Pseudorca; species Pseudorca crassidens. Next base: position 41,304,537 of record NC_090311.1, on the reverse strand, counting down.
GAAAGAAACCATATGTATGAAGGTAATGTATGACTTCAAAGCAAAGACAGGTTTGGAGGTAAAGACAAGAGTTGGAAAGGGTGAAGGCATTATCATAGACCTCTCATCCCACCATTTAGCAGTAAAAGAAAGAAGTTTGAAAGTCAAGGTGAAGATTGACATCATGGGTCAGAAATAAGGGCTTGGTGACGACAGTAGAGATAAAGGAGAGAAGGATATGTGGAACAGAGACTTGATAACTATCTTAAGGTGCCTGGTCATGGTTAAAGGCATAGCTTAGAAAAGGTCTTTTATTTCAGTGAGCTGCTGTAGAAGTAAAAAAAAGCTAGAAACATTGCTAATTAATTTCTAACAAAATTTTTTTGTACACATGTATAGACAATCAATTCATTCCTGAAATGCAAACATATTTAGAAGTCAAATAGAGAGTTATACTAAATCCTGTGACCATGTGGTGACCCTGATTTTATTATTTTGAATTTTGAATGGCTATAATCTGCAAAGGTCCTTATCGCAATTAAAAGGTACGGGAATGGGAACTTTGAACACATTTTTAATGTAAATGTGTAACAGGTGATGTGATGGCTTAATCACAACAGTAATCTTGCATTAATATCATTGTAATGACATATTTCTTTCAGCCATGTCAAAACAAGATTTGATGAGTTAATAATATCTAGAAAAATCTCAAAATACCATTGAAAGCTTAATACCCTATATTCCCCCCCACACTTTTGATAAATTACATGTCTACTATGTGCAGTTACCTGATAAATGTTTTAAATAAATGTCACTGTAAACAAGTGAAGCATAAAAAGGTTAAAATTATAAAGATGTTAGTTCTAGGTAATTAATTTTTATATACCTGAGACTATTCTAAGAAGGGCAGTGATAATTAAAAGAAACTACTGCTAATTATAATGGGAAATTAAGTGAGATTTGAGAAGGTAATCAATATCACATCCTGTTTTAAGAAATGTGTGTTTTATCTGGAAATACTTAATAGGAATGAGAGCTATCTTCATGCTGTACCATATTGGGACAGGAAATAAATAGAATGTTAATTTAAAATAGTAAAATAATTTTCGTATTATTTAAAACTGATAGTATTCCATGCCCTTCTCCACTATAGAGCCCTCCCACAACTAGAACCATATTTTTGAAGTTGTGAGTTTCCAAAGTTATTTAATTATGAATGTCACACAAAACTATATATTCTATGCTTTATTGGGAGTGATGAAATAGTTTAAAATAAATATTTTAAAACATATTTAGAGGGCTTCCCTGGTGGCGCAGTGGTTAAGAATCCGCCTGCCAATGCAGGGGATACGGGTTCGAGCCCTGGTCCGGGAGGATCCCACATCCCGTGGAGCAACTAAGCCTGTTCACCACAGCTACTGAGCCTGTGCTCTAGAGCCTGCGAGCCACAACTACTGAGCCAGTGTGCCACAACTACTGAAGCCCGCATGCCTAGAGCCCGTGCTCCACAGCAAGAGAAGCCACCACAATGAGAAGCCCGCTCAAGGAAGAGTAGCCCCTTCTTGCCACAGCTAGAGAAAGCCTGCACACAGCAACGAAGACCCAATACAGCAAAAGCTAAATAAATAAATTTATTTAAAAAACAAAACAAAACATATTCAGAAGTTGGAATCATCTTCACATCAATATACTTAATTTTGTCATACAACCAAGGAATGATTCTACCAACAGAACATGCTGCTATATTATGGAATTTAAAGTTGAAATCAAAAGTGTTTGTCTACAAAAAGCTGCCCAACTTAGCATGCCTGGCTATTTTTAACATTCATTTATTTGTATTATTTGTACTTATTATAATTATTGAATTGATGTCTAATCAATATTTTATATTAATTTGTTATTTTTGTTTATTTTCCCATCCATTAATACTCATTAGCAGAGAGAGGATAGGGACATATTTAAACAGAATGACTTAGAAGCAAGTTCAAAACTGTGTCTTACTGTATTATATTCCTAGAGATATAACAGGTGAATGCAGAAAACTATGAATGAGGTATGTTGAAATGGGTCTCAAACTAAAAAGAATTTAGTGAAAATCTTTGAAGTATGAAAGAGATCTTGTAGCATTCTAAGCAAATAGAATAATATGAGAAAAGGTACATAGATGGAAATTAATTCATTCTAAGATGCATGCAGTCAGCAAGTTACCACCCTCCTCAGAACATACATATATATGACGTATATATTCTGACGTTCTTGCCCAAAATATAGTGCTGTAGTTGATAAAAATGATCTCAACTCTGTTTCATCCCAGTATCTCTTCAGAGGTCCACAGGCTGATGATGTCTCAGTTGTGCTTCTTAATCAAGTTATGTTACTCCATCTTACTTTTTTTCCTGCACTTTCAGGACCATGATCTCTAGGGCTGCTAATTTACCATCAAATTGGTAGTGAGATATGAGGAGAGATGAGCTAATTTACCCCTTTCTATACCCTAAACTTGGTGGAGGTTCTTTAAATACTCACCATTAGTACAAGTCCATCAAGAGTAAAATTTTTATAAGATGTTATTAAGCGTCTTTGGTAGTGAAAGAGAATGACAACAAATGAAAGAAATTTACAGTCTTAGGGACTATGGCAGGGTTCACTGACTAGGCAATTGCTAAAAATTATCTTAGAGATCAGACCAATTAACACAGATCAAGGATAAGTTGAATCCCACTTTCTAAAATGATATTTTAAATAATGTAATAATAATAGAACCGATATTGTAGGGTTGTTATAGGGATAAAATGAGTTAAATAAAACATTTAAATCAAAGACTCACATATAACAAATTATATATAGGCATTAGCTTGTACTATTATTTTATCTTTATCATCTTAGTATCCTATCATCTGTATGCTAACAATGTCCACATACATGTTTTCAATTTGAACCTCTCCTGAACCCCAGACCTATATATCCAGGTCTCTATTTGATATCCCCAGTTAGATGAGCATCTCAAATTAAATGTCTACAGTTTTCTTCATCTCATATAATAGATATTCCATCTTTCCCATTCTCCAAGCCATAAACTGATGCTATCTTGGGTTCCTATATATTCCTCACACTCCGCAATCCTTTGTGAAATCTGGTTAACTCTTCCTCCAACATTTACCCATCCAAACCAGTTACCTAGATCTAAGCCACTATCCTCATCTGTAATATTTCCATAGCCGTGTATATTCAATAGCCTCTTTATTTTCAACTAGCCACCAATGTGATCCTTTAAAAGCATAATTCAACACAGTTCAAACTTTTCCAATGATTTTCCATCTCATTAGAGAAAATCCTGTTTGAAAAATGACTAGTGTTTTGCCGCCTTCCTCTCTGACTTCATGGTCCCTCATAGAATCTTGTCAAATAACTTTAACAATAACAAAGAGAGATTACTATGTTTCTATTTTACAACATCTTTCCCTTGATAGAGTTGCCAGGTAAAATATGAGACTCTCATTGGAATTTGAATTTCAGATAACCAACATTTTTTTCCTTTAGTATAAGTATGTACAAATTATTTAATATAATATTGCATGGAGCACACATAAAAACAGTATTTATTTTTTATCTGAAATTAAAATTTAACTTGGTGCCCTGAATTTTTATTTGCCAATTCTGGCAATCCTACCCCTGGAATTACAAGTTTATTAGGGACGTTATTTGCCTTCCATATTCTTGTAGGTGAAAGTCCTGTCAAATATTTTGATACCACAGAACGTGAATCATACTTCCAGCCTCAATAACTGTTGCTTTGACACTCATCAAACAACCATGAAGGCAATGCCACATATTTTAGGACTTGTGGTAGGAATTTTAATATTGATCAGGATATGCTAGGTTATATACCATGCTGATGAAACCTCTTAAATCTCAGTGGCTTAAAACAATTCAACCTTGTTTTTAGTCATGCTGTTTTCCACTGCCACGTCAGGTAGAGAATATTTCTCTGTGTTTTACCCCCTGTGTTATCAGGGGCCCAGGAGGAGAGAGGCATCTCTCTATACATCCATTTCCTTGCTGAAGCAAGGAAAAAAAAATGTGCTGAATTTCAACTAGCTCTGAAAATTTTGAATCAAATCATTTTAATTTTTAAGAGAATAATTACAGAAATGTTTGTATTTCCCATCACCCTCTCTGCCCAGTCCCATTTTCTACTTTCAGATGTGAGAGACAACTGTCTTGAAATTGGTGTGTATTTTTCCTTTGCACATTTATACTTTTATGGTTCATTCACATATCCATCAAAATATTATAATATTTATTTTGTTAATTTGTCTAAGTGATATATTGAACATGTCTACTGAAACTTGCTTTCTTTACTCAACATTATATTTTTGTGATTTAACAAGTTTATTGATTTCTACTGTATGCATGTATTTAAAATCTGTCCATTTATTTCTTTTGAAGCATTTAAAGTTTATCTAATCCTCCATTTAATTAAAAAATGCTGCAATATATATTCTTATAAAGATTCTATTGTGCACATATACAAGAGTTTTTCTAGGATAAACACTTAGTTGTGGAATTTCTTGGTCATCAACCATGTACATCTTCAAATCTATTGCATGCTGTCAGTTGCTGTCCAAATGAATATGTGGTCATTTTCTGACATTCTCACTACCATCTGGTATTCAGAATTTTTAACTGTTTCCAATATGATGGGAATAAAATGTTTTCTATTGGCTTTTTTTTTTTTTTTGGCCCTGCCGTGTGGCTTGCCAGATCTTAGCTCCCTGACCAGGGATTGAACCCACACCCTTGGCAATGAAAGCTCAGAGTCCTAACCACTGGACTGCCAGGGAATTCCCATCTATTGGCATTTTAATTTTTATTGCTTTTAAAATTTGATAGTTGAACACCTTTATGTATTTTCTTTATGAATTCCGAACACAAAATCTTAGCTGGTTACATATGATAGCATTTTCTACCACTTCTCTGAAGCTTCCTTTTCATTTTGCTTTTGATGTTATTTCATATAAAGAAGTTTTAAATTTGAGCATCATCAAAAGTATCTGTTTTTACTTTCATGGCTTTCACTTTTTTGCATCTTAAGAAGTATGGTTTATTCAGGTACCATAAAGATAGTTCCTTATATTTTCTTATAAGTATTTTGAAGTTTTACTTTTTTGTATTATGGTTTTAAGTCCACCTGGAACTGAATTTTGTGTACTGTCTGAGGTAATGATCCAACTTTATTTTTTTCCACATAAACAATCAATTGTCCCTACTGATTTATATTTCTTGACTTCCTCTGCAAATTTTTTATGCCACTTCTTTCATAAAACAAATTTCCTTATGTGGGTCTGTTTGTGTCTGAGCATTTTTTGATGTGTACTGGCCTGTTTCACAGTTCTAGATCCAATCCAGCATTTTAGTAAGACTATTTTTGTTGCAGTAAATCTTTGTGTTAAGAAGGGAGATACACTGTTCTTTATTTTTCTTCAAAATACTATTGGATTTTCTTGCACATTACTTTTAGAATCAGCTTTCAATATTATTGAGACTTTTGATTGTAATAATATCACACTTTAACATTAATTTGGGGAACATTACTTTTTATGACCTGACATTTCCCATCCATGCACTAATTTAAATATTTTTTTATTTTAAGTTCTTGCACAACGTTTATTCATGGTATCTAGAGACATAGCATATTGTTATGTATATGAGCACATATTCTGGATCTAGACTGTTGTCTTTGAATCCCAACTATGCCACTTGCTACCTTTTACCTTATACAAGTCAATAACTCTGTGTGCTTCAGTCTCCTGATTTATTAAAAGGAAATAATATGGAATCTATCTCATAGGGTCACAAGGAAGATTAAATGAGTTAACATTTATATAATACTTCAGCCAGTGTCTGGCACATAATAAGCACTATGTATGTACACTTTATTTTTTCTTTTTAATTTTTTTAATTGAGGTATAATTGACAAAGTCATATATATTTAAAGTGTACAACATGATGGTTTTATATACATATACATTGTGAAATTGATTACCACAATCAAATTAATTAACCTGTCTGTCACCTCACATAGTTACCTTTTCTGGGGAAGGGAGAGAACACTTACGACCAACTGTCAGAAAAATTTTACTACAGAATAGAGTATTATTAGCTAAAATCACCATACTGTATATCAGATCCTCAGGACTTATTTATCTTATGACAGAAACTTTGCTCTCTATGACCCCTACCTCCTAGGCTCTGGCAACCATCATTTTTGTTTTTAGATTCTACATATAAGTTATACCATACAGTATTTATCTTTCTCTGTCTGGCTTACTTCACTTAGTATAATGACCTCAGGTTTCATCTATGTAGTCATGAGTGGGAGCGTTTCCTTCTTTAATAAGCTTAAAAAAAGATTCTATTATGTATAATAGAATATATTAATTATATATATATATTCAACCATTGACAGACATGACAGACACTTAGGTTGCTTACATATCATGACTATTGTAAATAATGCTGCAATGAACATGCGAGCATGGGAGTGCACATGTCCCTTCTAGATACTGATTTCACTTACTTTGGACGTATTCCTGGAAGTGGGATTAGTGGATCATAAAGTAGTTCTATTTTTAATTTTTTGAGGAACCTCCATACTGTTTTCCATAGCAGCTGTACCAATTTACATTCCTAACAATAGTGCCCAAGAGTTCCCTTTTCCCTGTATCCTCACAAGCATTTATCTCTTGTCTTTTTGGTAATATACATCAAACAAGTGTGAAATGATATCTCATTGTGGTTTTGATATGCATTCCCTGATGAATAGTGATATTGAGCAACTTTTCATGTAGCTGATGGCCATTTGTGTATCTTCTTTAAAAAAAAAAAAGTCTATTCAGATCCTTCACCCATTTTTTTAATTGGGTTATTGGGTTTTTGCTGTTGATTTTTAGGAGTTCATTATAGATTTTAGATATTAACCTTTTATCAGATACATGGTTTGCAAATATTTTCTCCCATTCTATAAGTTGTATTTCTATTTTGTTTATCGTTTCCTTTACTGTGTAGAATGATTTTAGTTTGATGTCCCACATACATATTTTTGCTTTTGTTGCCTATGCTTTGGTGTCATATTCAAAAATCACTGTGAAGTTCAATGCGTAGGAGTGTCTATGTTTTCTTCTAGGAGTTTAATAGTTTCAGGTCTTATATTTAAGTTTTTTTGTTGTTGTTTGTTGTTTTGTTTTGTTTTGTTTTTGCGGTACGTGGGCCTCTCATCACTGCGGCCTCTCCCGCCGTGGAGCACAGGCTCCGGACATGCAGGCTCAGCGGCCATTGCCCATGGGCCCAGCCGCTCCACGGCATGTGGGATCCTCCCGGACCGGGGCACGAACCCACGTCCCCGGGCACGAACCCGTGTCCCCTGCATTGGCAGGCGGACCCTCAACCACTGCGCCACCAGGGAAGCCCTACATTTAAGTTTTTATATGGATTTTGAGTTAATTTTTGTGAGTGGTGTGAGATATGGGTCCTGTTTCATTCTTTTGCATGTGGCTCTCCAGTTTTCCCAACACCATTTATTGAAGAGACTATCAACTCCCCAAGGGAGTTCTTAACTCCCTTGTTGAAGATTAACTGACCATATATATGTGTGTTTGCATCCAGGCTCTCTGTTCTGTTCCACTGGTCTGTGTCTGTTTTTATGCCAATGCCATACTGTTTTTATTACTATAGCTTAATAATATAGTTTGAAATTAGGAAGTGTACTGCCTCCAACTTTTTTTTTCCTACTCAAGATTATTTTGACTATTTGAAGTCTTTTGTTGTTCCATAAGAATTTTAGAATTTTTCTTCTATTTCTTTAAAAATTGGCAGTGAAATTTGATTAGGGATTGCAATAAATCCTAGATGGCTGTGGGTATGGACATTTTAACAATATTAATTTTTCCAATCCAAGAACATGGGTTATATTCCCATTTATGTCTTCTTTAATTTCTTTAATCAATGCCTTATACTTTGCAGTGTATAGGTCTGTCACCTGCTTGGTTCAACTTATCCTAAGTATTTTGTTCTTTTTGATGCAAGTGTAAATGGGATTATTTTCTTAAATTTTCTTTTAGATAGTTCATTGTTAGGGTACAGAAACACAATTGATTTTTTTATGTTAATTTTGTATCCTGAAACTTTGCTGAATTCATTTATTGGTTTGAATGTTTTTTTGGTGAAGTCTTTAGGATTTTCTATTTATAAGATTATGTCATCTGTAAACAGACAGTTTTTACTTCTTTCTTTCTGATTTAGATAACTTTTATTTCTTTATCTATCCTAATTGTTCTAGCTAGTACTTTCAATACGTTGAAAAGACGGGGCAGGAGTGGACATCCTTGTCCTAATCTTAGAGGAAAAGGTTTTGTTTTTTCACTTTTGATTATGATGTTAGCTATGGGCTTGTCAAATATGGCTTTTGTTATATTGAGGTACATTTCTTCTACACCAAATTTGTTTTGAGTTTTTAATCATGAAAGGATACTAACTTTTTTCAAATGATGTTTCTGTGTCTATTGAGGTGATTATATGATTTTTATCATTATTGTCTTACTGTGGTGTATCACATTTACTGATTTGCATATGTTAAACCATCCTGGCATCCCAGGAGTAAATCTTAGTTGATTGTGGTGTATGATTCTTTTAATGTGTTGTTGAATTTGGTTTACTAGTGTTTTGTTGATGATTTTTACATCTGTGTTCATTAGGTATATTGACTTGTAATTTTCTTTTGTTAATAGTGTCCTTATCTAGCTTTGGTATTGGGGTAATGCTGGACTTATGAAATGAGTTTGGAAGTGTTCCTTCCTCTTCAGACTTTTGGAAAGTTTAAGAGGATTGATATTAATTCTTTAAATGTTTAGTAGAATTCGCCAAAGAAACCATCTTATCTTGGGCTTTTATTTGTTGGTCCTGGGCTTTTCTTATTAGTAGATTTTTTTATTACTGATTCAGTCTTCTTACTAATTCTTGACTGTTCAGATTTCATCTTTTTTTTTCCTATTTCTTTATGATTTAGTCTTGTTAGGTTGTATATTCCTAGGAATCTATCCATTTCTCCTAGTTTATCCAAATTGTTGGAGTATAATTTTTCATGTAGTTTCTTATGATTCTTAGTATTTCTTTGGTATGTTGTAATGCCTCTGCTTTCATTTCTGAATTTATTTGAGTATTCTCTCTCTTTTTTTTTTTCTTTCCTTAGTCTAGCTAAAGGTTTGACAATTTGGTTATGTTTTCAAAAAATTAGCTCCTAGTTTTGTTGAATTTTATATTGTTTGTCTGGTCTCTATTTCATTTATTTCTTCTCTGATATTATTTCCTTTCTTCTGCAAACATTGGGCTTAATTTGTTCTTCAAGTGTAAAGTTTGGTTGTTTTTATAAGATCTTGCTTTCTTCCTTAAATTAGGCACTTATCACTATAAACTTTCCTCTTAGAACGACTTTTGCTGAATCCCATTGGTCTTGGTGTGTTGTGTGTCCATTATTATTTTTCTCAAGATATTTTTAAACATTTTCCTTTTGATTTCTTCTTTGATTCATTGATTATTCAGGAAAGTATTGTTTAATTTCTATATATTTGTGAATTTTTCATTTTTCCAGCTTACAGGCATCCTGACAGTAGTGGTGGTGATACTGGAAAAGCTTTACCAAAAGTTCAGGTTCTTGTTCAACTTGTCTAAAAAGAATTTGTGAGAAGAACACAAAGGAAAAAAACAAAGCCAAAAACAACAACAACAAAACACTGAGGCTGAGGATCAAAGAGAATAAAGAAGCAGTCTATTGAGGCAAAAGTGAAAGGACACACTCAGAGATGAGTGCGGGCATCTTTGCTAGTGAGGGGCATCCTGCAGGGTTTTTTGATGCCCCTTTTTATCTTAATTTTAGCCCTTTGAATGGTTGGGGGTCTTTTTGATTAGGGGTGGAGTATTCACTGAGGAGAAGATTGAGGTGTGGACTGGATTGCACCAGGTTGTGTCAGCTCCCGGTTGTGTGCATTTGTCTCCTGCAGCCACCTTACATGTACTCTAAGAGCTGTTTTCCCTTAAAATTTCCCTTAATAGTCGAGTGCCACACGTGGAAGGTTGTACAGCAGTCATCAGTAACCTGTGCATTTTTATTTCACATGCTCCACTGTTTTCATAATCAGAGTTACTTGTTCAGGTGCTACGAAGTTTCTGTTTTAGATGCCATTCCTCCATGCATCATGGCCTCATTAAGTGCAAAGCAAGGAGGTAGTTTTGCCTTCTGCCTAATGCCTGTACATGAGGAGGTTGTCCTTGGTCTGGCCCTATCTTTCTTGCCTCAGTGGCACTGGTTCTGATGCATGGTGCCTGTGATGCAGACCCAGAACCAGGGACTAGAGAACGGGCATTTGCAGAGCCATAACAGCCCTGAGGTCACAACAGCTGGCCCTCAGGGCTGATAGGTCCAGTGCCTGAGGTATGAGTGCATGCAGAGCAGCCATGGTGCTGGGGACTGGCGTAACAGTGCTTGTGGAGTGACCACAGTTCCAGGGTTCAGGGCCCTGACTCACCCACAGTGACCATGAGAGACATCGGTACACATGGGTACACATAGAGTGAAAGACAGCTGCTCTGGTGTCAGGGCCACTGGATAGCCTGCAGCAGCTTTGGCTCCTGTACCTGCAACTCGGGTACATGCAAAGCAGGCACAGAGCTGGAGTCTGAAGCACAAGGACACCTAGAGTGGCTGCAGAGCCAGGGTCTGGAGCACGGGCACGCACAGAGAGGCCTTGAGGTCAGGATCTGAAGTGTAGAATGTAAGGAATAGCCATAGCTCTGTGGTCTTGGGCCTGTGTGGGGCAGTGGGGGCCGGCAGCCCTGATCCCGTGGCAGTACAATAGCAGCTCCTTCTGCGGGACGTGCAGCAGTGTCTCCTTCCCAGGGGTCTTCAGTAGCGGTGGGCTTTGGTTACTTCTGTGGCAAAAGCTTTTGCTGTCTTTTGGAGAGCAGACCCTGAGGTCCATGCTGATGAATACTATGGGATTCTTCTCTGTGAAAGCTGCCTTTAAATATTAAATTGTAAATATCCATAGCTGTTATGGAGGCTGTTGAGGTCCTCAGCAGCAAAGGCTGCCAGGAACCTCCACAGAGTAGGCTACTGGGGACTGAGATGGCACCACCTCATGGCTGACATTCATAGCTCCCATCCTTCTGTGTTCTTCCTTCTTCGCTGTTACTGACGTCTCAGCCATGCCAGTTTCCCCAGCCATGCTTCCCATGGGTTATTCTTCATGTTTTGCCCCATTGTGTTGCTGTAGGCTCTTAACTGGACTCCTGAGCCCTTCAAGAGCTGTATTTATTTGTGGATAGCTATTATGTTTTGTGGGGGAGATGAAGGCTGGTATCTCCTGCTCTGCCATCTTGCTGATGTCACTTTGTACATTTTAAATTAAAAAAAAATTGTTTCTTCTCAACGTTAATTTTTAATAGTTACTGCAGAGTCATAGAAACACTGACAATTTTTACATGTCTATTTTGTTTTCACCAAACTTGCTGAGGTCTCTTCTTGACTGTAATACTTTTTAATTTATTTTGTAATCTCTGTGTTGAGAACTTTATTGCCTATAAATAATGACATTTTATATTTTCTTTCTGATCCATATGTCTTTTATTTCTTTGTACGGTTAATATCCTTAATGTATACTATCTGAAAAAGAGTCATATCGCCAGTCATCTTTGCCTTGTTCTTTATTTTAAAGGGAGTGTTTCTAATATTTAATTTTTAAGTATGACATTTACTATAGGTTTTATAACTACTTTAAAAGCAATTATTAAAGTGTCATTTATTTCTAATTTGCTAAGAAGCTTTATCATAAGTAAATATAAATGCTTAAAAGCTTTTTCTGTTTACTGAGAAGGTGTAGGGGTTAGATCCCATATCTGTGAATATGAAGAAGTACATTAATACATTGTATAATATTAACACACCACTCATTCCTGGAATACAAGTGTGTGTTTATGGTGACTTTCTACACACATACATACACATACACATACAAATAAGTACATATTTCTGAATTGAGTTTGCTAATATTTTATTAAATATTTTATACTTATAAACTCAAATAAAAAAATTGGCCTGTAATTTAATTTCTTTACCACTTGCTTCAAGTTTGGAATCTAAGGTATGCATGCTCATCAAAAAATAATCAGCATGTAATACTGACTGCTTATTATGTCCTGAATCCTGTTCTAAGCTCTGGAAATCAAGAAGGCTTGGGGGAACCAGGGAAAATGACAGAACACTAGATGAGTGGTCGCGGTAAACTTCATTGAGAATGTGACAAACAAAGTTTAGAGATGGAAGAAAAAGGATGTTCCAAAGGGAACAGCCAGTGTAAAGTTCTGAGTCAGGAGTATAGCTGGTGTATTCTAAAATGGCAAGCACTTATAATTGAGAGTTCTTACTTAACATGTGGTTTGTGTTCACCTGTCAAACTTTCCAGGCCTATACTTTAGGAAGGATAGACATTGACTATCTATTCATTCATTCATTCATTCATTCATTATATTGATGATCTGTGTATGGTAATTGTTTATTTTTTTATACTTCTTGAGTCACTTTTGTTCAATTGTTTTTGTGTAAAAGTGTCTTTTATCTGTATATTGAAAAGTTGGTTGATGATAAAATATTTTCATATCTTTTTTTAAATCTGCTATACCTATAGTTATGGCTCTCATTTCATTAATCATTTTATATCCTGCTGTGTGTCTTTCTCTCCTTTTACTTTTGTCTTAATAGTCAGTTTGACTAGAAGCTTGTCTATTTAATTCGTGTTTTTAGAGAATCACTTTTTTTTTAAATGTACTATTTTATTTTTCTCTTTCATTTATTTCTGCTCCTACATTATTTTCACCTATTTTGTGTATTTATATTTCCTAAATAATTTCAGTTTTTTCTGTATTCAACAGGTTTTTCCTTTTTTATGTGGCATTTTCAATAATATTTGGTTCTAATTATAACATTATTACCATTGTAATTTTTCTTTGAACTATAGTAACATACAAGTGTCTTAAGTTAACAAATATAGCTTTACTTAGCTCCCTCTTCTTATTGGCTTTTAACTGTTTTACACTTGGATTAGAGAATATGTTTATGTAAAATAGTTTCATTAACCTGTAAACTTTTTGCTAAATTCACTAACTTAATACATTCTAATGATCAATTCACTAGCCAAGATATTTTCCTTTATGTACTATAATTTGTCTCTTCTCTGGTCAATATTCTCAAAAATAGTTTTCAATAATACTTTTTATTAACATTTTATAGAAATTTAAAAGTACTAAATGAATTTGTATCTAATTGTACTACATTATTAAGTATGGTTTTGTGATGGCAGATAAATTGAGATTAATAATTGCTTCCTGAGGATGTAGAAATTTCCTATTTTCTATAAGGCCGCCAAGGGAAGAGCTTGGTGTGCTTTTGTATGCATGATAGTAAGAAAAACCATGATTATCTCTATGTCCCACTTTGGTGTGCTTTTGCATGCATGATAGTAAGAAAAACCATGATTATCTCTATGTCCCACTTTGGAAAACCTATCTTGTTTTTAAAAACTTAAATCATTTATGGCATTATCAAATTATTTTAATTTTAGATTCTATCTCCCATAGGGGTCTGCATTATGTTTACTTGATAACATTGGTTGAATAATCAAGTTAACAAAAAAAAGTCTTCTATTCTCAAACTATTCCCCCTCTCATACACTTGTCCATTGTCAATGACAATAACTTGAAATCATACCAGGTGCATACCCAAAAATATTTTCAGAATAATTTCCAAGAAAGATATGGTGTGTCTTTAGTTGATTTTGTAAGAGTCAGTAATCCAATTGTATGGAAATGGAGATTTGTCTTAAAATATTCAATGAAATCCTACATGCTACTTTCATCCATAAATGATATTTTAAGATTTAAAGGATTATATTTAAAAACATTTTTACAGTAACAACTTATCTATTGATTTTACTTTAGGAATGTGTCATTGTCATCATATTAACATATCTGATAGAAATAATTTTAATATTAATTGCTAGAATATTCATTTAGACCACAAATAGTTGCATATATATAGTGATGAAAGAAGGATTTCCCACTGTTGTGAAACAGTGAGAGCCTTGGATGATTTGATAGCTGTATAATTAATCAAATAGTAGGCTACCTAATTGAATCTGAGTGAGCTATAAATAGAAAATATATATGTAGATAGCTATAAACAAAATTAAAATTATAACCTAAGTGCCCCTGGGGCCTTAAACGCTATGATGACCAGCAGGCATGATTTCAAACGACGATTCACATTTCTTTGCTACTGGGTAGGAGGTGTGGTAGCAGGTTTCCTTTCCTACATGGGAGTAAGAGTTGTACAATCTGGCTTTAAGGATGATAATCAGATTGTGTGGTGGGCATCTGTCAGAGCTAAGGTTTTTATTTCTATTGGCATGTGTCCCCAAAATATACTACAACAAAGATGTATTTTATATATTTAAACTCTTGAATGATTTGAGAGCAAATAGTGAGTGTAAGGATCATTGCATTTTATTAATTTGTATCTTATAAACTTCCTCTGTTGGTTAAGTAGGTAAAGACAAGGAACTGCTAAATAATCCTTGCTAAGTCCAATACTTGACTAAAAATAAAGGCCTGTACCCATGAGAAAAAATATAACGCTTGTGATGGGGAGAAGGGAATATGATCAATATCTTATATTTATATGTAAGAACATCACATGTTAATGAAATATAAACAATTAAAAATTTTATAATAAATAAATAGCTGCAGTTTTTAAAAAGGGTCAAATTAAAATCCATTGTCTGACTAGTCTTTTCTCAAAGTCTCACTTTTTGGAAAAACTTAGCTGTTTGCGTGGACTTCATTGATAAATATTTTTGACTCTCATTTCTTTCCTGAATATAGAGGGCGTTTTAATCATATATAGTGATTTAGAACCAAATATACAGAAGTCAGCCAATTCATATATTCATTGTCCATGTGAGTAATTAGAACCAAAAATATATAATAGGGCTTCCCTGGTGGCGCAGTGGTTGAGAGTCTGCCTGCCGATGCAGGGGACACGGGTTCGTGCCCCGGTCCGGGAAGATCCCACATGCCGCGGAGCAGCTAGGCCCTTGAGCCATGGCCGCTGAGCCTGCGCGTCCGGAGCCTGTGCTCCGCAGTGGGAGAGGCCCTCTCACAACAGTGAGAGGCCTGCGTACCGCAAAAAAAAAAAAAAAAAAAAAAAAAAAAAAAAATATATATATATATATATATAATAGCATTATCAAGAAAATATCAGTATAAAGAAATGAAATTATATCAAATTGTAGTTTTACTTTTAAAAAAAAACTACATCTAAATGGTGTTCCTTTTAGTATCATCTGTTAACTTTTAGGGATCACCGGAAATGAATTTATATTCTACTTGAATATTCAGGTGAATTGAAAAGATTGCAGATTATGACATAAAATGCTGGGAAAGAAAATTTAATTATCCAGTGGAAATGTTAGAGAAAAGAAGAAATGTACACAGATGCTGTAAATAATCATAAAGGGCATGCACTCAGCTTAAGTGTTAATTGAAGGAGTAAATATGCTATGGACCAAATTATGTCCCCTACAAAACTCATACCTTGAAATCCTAATCCTCAATGTAATAGCATTTGGAGATGGGGCCTTTGGGAGGTACTTAGGTTTAAATGAGGTCATGAGGGTGGGGGCCCTATGATGCACTAAGTGTCTTTATAAAAAGAAAAAGAAAGACCAAAGGTCTTTCCCTCTTCTACCATGTCAGGACACAGTGAGAAGGTGGCCATCTATAAGCCAGGAAAAGGGCCCTCACCAGGAACCAAATCTGCCAGCCCCTTGATCTTGTGCTTTTCAGCCTCTAGAACTGTGAAAATAAACATGTTTTTTATTTATTTTTACTTTTTTTAACATCTGTTTTTTAAACCACTCAATCTATGATGTTTTGATATGGCAGCCTGAGCTGACAAAATGCATGTCGTTGAGTGGGGGTTTTGCACTAAGGACTCCACCCAGGTACATCACTAGAGAGAACTCTTAGTCAATGCAGGGCACATGTGATTCTCTGCAAGATCTATTTAGCCAGATATTTTAAAACATTGTTAATTAAATCTTATGAGGAATCCCTGGTATTAAGCAGAATCAAATGGAGCTACTCTGGATGAAGCAGAAGTGACCTAGGTTATTGGGAGTATCCCTCTTTCCAATCATCATAACTACTGGCAAAAATCTTATTACTTTTCAGAGAATAGTTAGAAAAACACTGTTGTAGGCCATTAATCCTAGATGGTTGAGAGCTAATTAGAAATTCAGTGTATGGTTTCTGATCAAATCTTTATATCTCAGTCCTCATATATTCAGGAGTGAAATAGTATGTATAAAAATCCTGTCATGGTACCTGACATACAGGATGTCACCAGTAAATGATGTGTTCATAATCTCTCCTTCCTCTCTTCCTCTCTCTCTCTCTGGCATTTTAATTTTTTTTTAAACGTGGATTTTTTTTCCAGTTTTATTGAGATGCAATTGACATTTAACACTGTGTAAGTTTAAGGTATACAGCATAATGACTTGACATATGTATATATTGCAAAATGATTACCATAGTAAGTTTAGTTCAGACAAACCTAATTTCTGTCCTTGTTCTACTTTTTAGCTGTAAACTTAGGCAAATTTTCTTAACCATTATAATTCTCTGCTTTATCATCCATAGTGTGAAAATTATACTACCACTGATCTGTCACATAGGTTTTATATGAGAATTAAATGTCATGATATATGTAAACATCAGTACATAGTGATTGCACTGTAGATGTTGTGTTTTTTGTCAAAACATTAGCTAGGAATGCTTGGTGATATATATGCAAGTTTTAACGTATTAGTCCATCTGCATGGAAACAAGAGTCATTGGAGAGTCCTCCAGTTGGAGACTATAATCATACACCATTTCTAGAGAGACTGCAATTTTGCTTTACTAGGAATTCTCAGCTTCTTCTGCACAAGAAGGCTTACCATCTGCTCTTAAACTCAGATCCTCCAGGAGCTTGACTGTGGCTACCTCTGACCTCATCTCCTGTGACTCGCCTGTCATTGTTCTTTCTACTCAAGCCACATACCTTACTGTTGCTCAAGCATAGCATGTGTGCTTCTTCTCAGGCCCTTTGTCTGATGTTCCTTCTGTTTGGTACTCCCTTTCTCAGGGTATTCCCCGTGGCTGGCTCTCTCACTTTCTTCAGAACTTTCTCAAATGTTAACTTTACAAAAAGCCTTTTTATGACCAACCTATATAAAACAGCAATCTTTCACTTTCCAGGATGCCCTTCACCTCTGACACTCATTTTTTTTTTTTTTTCTACAGCACTCATTAACATCTGACATATGTTTATTTTTTTTGTTTGCTATTTTCTGACTTCATTTATAAAATTCATTAAAATGAACTTTTTATTAGTGCAGGGCCTACTGTGTTCACTTTTATAGCCCAAGTGCCTGAAACATTTCCTGACACTAAGTAGTCACCAGGTAATTCTTTATTAAGTTATGATTATTAGCAGGAAAGGAGAAAGCAAAGTCAAATCCTTTATAATGTCTGTTTTTCTTACAAAATGATACAATGAAATTTATTATTATTAAGCACCACGTAAGTTAGAATCATTGTGGAAAATCCAGTTGATACAATTCTTATTATACTATAGTTAAAGTTCCTTTAAAAATAAACAACAGTGAAGATATTCTGATTGAAGTTTTGGGAGGGAAAATAGTGCCTTTATAGCTTCAGCTCCCCACTGATACTTACTCTCTTCCAAAGAATTCCTAGGGCTACTAAGAAAATAGCTGACATAATTTAGAAAGTGCTTTTTTAAAAACAGACATCAAGAATGATGCCTGTCAAAATTTTAAATTTGTTCATTTATTTAATAGACAATAACCAAACACCTACTATGTTCTGGGCAATGTGCTTGTTGCTGTAGTGGATACAGTGACAGAAAGAAAGCCCTCCCTTTCTCAACGGAATAAGAATCTTATGAGGAATATAAGACCAAAGGTAAATGACTATCCAATAAGCCACTTTATTTGATTACTTCACAATACAATGTGTTAAAAGAATTCAAAGACAGAATGAACATTTCTAAGACAAAATGTACAATAATTCACTTTAGGTGACATGTTTTAAAATTACAGTTATAATCATAATAATGATCATTCCCAAATTTATTATACATATCATTTAAAAATCTCTATAGAACATATTGAACTTTTAATATAGTTATGGGCCTTGATAAAATAAAGTGGTTCTCCAGAAATAGTTGATTATAGGTTTCTTATCCCTAAAAAAATGAAACCCAACATTGATATGTAACCCCATAGTTAAGAGGAAAGAAAACTATAGAAATTGTAGTAGTCTGCTTTTGTGAAGGAAAAATGAAATGTCAAAGAGAAAATTTTTATGGTTCTTTAATCACAATCATCAAATTATAAAAAATGAAACTTTCAATTGAATTCCTCACTTTTGCCTGAATTGCATATGAGATTATACCTGCATACCAAGTGAACAATCATATTTCATAATGCATTTCACACGGCTTTCACCAAAATTATTCTGTTGGAGACAATTCTGTAAAGCTTGACATATATAGAGAAAGCAATTTTAATAAACACCATGATCAGATACCTATGCAATTCTTTTCATCTTTTTTAAAAACTTTCAGTGCCTAGAATATTATTGCCAGAATAAAGTATGCTATACCCTCTTCTCTCTGATTCATTAAACAGTATTCATTGTTCTTTCCAAAGCTGTTTTGATACACCTCACTGTCAATTTGAGGAAAAGGTTAGTTGCTTTTGTTCAGTAGAAAACACATGCTTTTCAATAATATTGTTTCTCAAAAAACACATATTGAATTGTTTTCTTTCAGTTTCTCATTCATCTTCATTAGTTCACCTTCACTGAAAGCTGAACATATGCTGTTTAACAACTTGAACTAATTGAATGTTTCTTACATATACTCCAAATTAAATTTCCAGTTGCTCACTTTTTCATCATTATGATATTGAGAGAATGCAGCTATACTTGCTAGAATAAGAAAAATTACTGAGAGGTACTCAGATTTAGTGCAGGTTATGTTCTAAGGATCTTGGGAATAGAGAAAGTGTCAAGTATGCTATTGTAGCCAAAGCAGGTGAGGAAATACCCTTAAAAAATAAGTCACAGACATTCTTCCCATACTAGTTTTTGGAAGATACTATTAATCAAGGTATAGCTTAATCAATTGACCAATTGACCACAAGACAGAATCAGTGGTCTTCATAACTCTTTCACTCTATAAAATATAAGTGCTGAGAAGCTGGGGCATATGTTAAAGATTTTTCTTGTATCCTAACTTCCAGGCCAGTAATAAGTATGCTAGATTTCAACAAGTGTTTATTCAGTGAGTGAATCAGGAACTCAGTTTTAGGAACTAAATTCCCTCTCTTCTGTAAAATCTCCTATAAAATATTCCACTCTCCCCCTAGCATGGTCTGGGAAACTACGAATTGAAAATGAGAGAGCCTCCATCAGCCTGAGTCATTGAATGAGACCTTACACTTTCCCTGAGTGAGAAATTAGCATCTATTATACTGAGCCACAGAAATTTGGATATTCATCTTTTATAGCAGTGAACATTAACTTAACCAATACAGGGTATTTATTAGATTTATAGATAAGAAAGAAGAAAAAAATATCAATGACACTAATTTCCCATGCCACCTCCACCTCCTTTGAGTTTTCACTAGATTGGCAGCATTGAAAAACATAAATCAGTGGTCTCCGTGGCTTGTGGCTCAGTTGAGTGGGGTTTATTTTCAACACCCAGCATCCTGACAGGATAAATGTAGGAACGGTTCTCAAGCCAGTATCAACATTCTGACCAGTTGAATACCATGCTAAATACAACAATAAACAATGTGAAAAAATCTCAGTCTGTTTCTAAGACCCAGACCATGCAAAGTATTTATCTGCCTCTTGTCTATATGAGAAGAATCACTTTTCACCATTTTTCTCCCTACCCAAAGACGTTAGATAAAGTCCAGGGTAATGAGAAGGGGAAGGCATGCTTTACTGTCATTGGCATATGGGTTCTTAAGATCCATGAAGAAGATAGTGGGTAAATAACTTTGATTTATTTGAGAAAATAAATACTGTTATTTGTTTTTTATTAAAATTATACTTATTGTAATGTATTCAGTTATAAGGAAGGAAATAAAAATTTCTTCACATCCTACCATATAGTGATAGCTATTTTTAAATTCATTTATTTCTGCATATAAAGTTATATAATTTCCCACATACTCATACCTGTTTTATTCATAGAAATCTTTTTTTGTGCTTATTTTCCCTCTTTGCTTTCTGTACTCCTTCTTTCTTCTCTTCCCCCAACACTGACTGATATGTACTCTAACATTCAATTCTTAATACTTACATAATAAAATGTTTAGTATGTGTATGTATGTGTTTTTTCAGAACAGAAATATTATATACACCTTTTTAGGTATTTTACTTTTCTTTTCAGAAAATACCAGTTGGAAATATCTAAAGATCCTGAGGTATTGATCGAATACATTTTTTTAAATAGTTTCATTCATTACATTCAAAAATCTAATGAATCTGAACATTTTTTCAAATGTTTATAGGCCATATGATTAACCCATCTGTGATTTGTCTATTCATAATTTTGTCAATTTTCCCAATTGGTCATTTTCTTTTTCTTATCTATTTGAAGCAGTATTATTATTATTAAGATTATATTAGTATTATTTTAGGTATTAGGCTTTATTCTGATAGATGGCAATATATTTCCATAATCTATGTTATTCACTAATTATATTAATATCTTTTTTATAGAGATGTTTAAAGTGTTAATGTAACTGAAAATCTCTCTACCTTCTTGATAGCTAATGGTTAACCTAATGTAGGTAAGATCTCATAGATTTTCTATTCTGTATGTAGTGATCTACATTTCCTTCTAAAGTTGCATTTCTTTATAGTTTTTCTCTAAATGGTTTATAAATATTTTGTAGATGTTGTGTCCCTAAAAGTTTAAGACCAATTAATAGTCAACATTTAGCTAGAAAGCATGCTCATAAGTAAAATAACTGCTTAAATACTATGAAGGTTATCTGTCAAAACCAACGGTAGAAACCATTGTAAACAATAAAGCCTAAACCATTTAAAAACATAAGAATCAACACAGGGATGCCCATTAAAACGATTGTTACAAATGTTTTGGATGTTCATATGAATTTACTAAGATAAAAAAAATTAAAATAATTCTTCTAAACATTGAGAAAAGAGAGCTAAATATTGGCAATGGTATTATGGTATACCTGAATATCCAAAATATTATATTAAATAAAAAACTACCAAAATTAATGAGTGCAGTGACCTTATTTTGGTAACCCTTGGCTGTATACAAATTGAATATTAAAAAAAAATTAATAGGCTTTCTACCATCTTCCTTAGGAAGGGGCAGGTATGTAAATCATAGTAGTGACAAAACTATAATTAATTTTTACAGTTAATCTAATATATGATAATCTGCTATTCATTGTATTTTAAAATATTATTTTATTCTTCAGTATTTGTTTAAAAGTGTATTGTGATTTTATATTACTTATAAACATCATTACTCTCACTATGTAAGTAATGATTCTTCAAAATAAAGTTCATGGTTTCTTTCTTTCCTACGATCTCCCTTACTTCTAGTGGCATAAAATGAGCAGCCATGCTCCTGACACTATCATAAAAAACTCTATCTTAATCTTTACAATTCTTAGGAAAGTTTTTTTTTTTTTTATTTTAGTCCAGATTAAAGTCATTTATATTTTATACAGAAGGAATCATCATTTCCATTTCCTTGATTTCTCTTCTGGAAGGACTGAGACTTTTTTGTTGTTAAGTTCATTACCCCTTGGCCCAGGGATTTCTGAAAGTGGTAAAGAGTTTACAAGAAAGCAACACAGAGAATGAGTTTCTAGAACTAAATTGAGTCTGTATCCTACAGAGTTCTCTAGGTTTCAGGAAGCACCCAAAGAAGAATCAACATATAGCAATGTCCTTGTCCATATCACTTTGGCTTATTTAAATGGCCCACCACAGTAGTGGAAAATCATAAGGATTACAATTAAACTTTGCTGAAATTTACTCAGGGACTGCTCCATGCTGCTGCCTCTCTGCTGGCTTTCTACTGCTTCTCATCTCCTCTCTGTCTCTATCTCATTTGACTTTGTGTGACCACTACTCTCCCGATATAGCCTAGTTGAAATTGGTTACACTCACTACACACTTACTTTGATTTGACTCTCCTATACCATCCATGGTAATTTCTTCTCATCTCCTTATGCTGCCACCACAAACAAGGTACATTCTGATTCTGATCCCTTTCAGGTCTCTCAGGACACAGCTCCAGCTAAATCTTAGGCAACCTCTGATAGGGGCAAGCAGAAGAATTCAATACATTGGCAAGAGGGTCAATATTGAAAGTAATTTTCTTTCCAGGGCTGTGGCCTATTTTGTCAAGTCCTATTAAAAAGCCGTGCAATTTGTTATTTTCTAAAAGTGAAACTTTTAGTCCTCCTGCAGCATTCCATTATGGTGAAGATTACTTTTAAGTAATTCTAGGTCATTGTCTCCTCAAATGCTGAAGTTGTATAATTTTTCAAGAAGGTTTTCTATAATACATACATTTTATAAGATTGAAAGTGAATAAGAAAGCTTTAAAGAATACATGGCAAAAGAAAGTGTCATTTTAATTTGCTCATGTTAGAGCGCACACATTTCTTATTTCAAGTCGAAATAAGAAACACAAATGCTAAATAGAAAATAAAAAAGGTTTTAGTTTTATATCAAGATTTTGTATTGTGAGCTATAGCATTAAAATTAGTGTTTCATAATAGTATTTGCTAGACAAGATTTTTGGAGAAGTATGGCTATCAGTTATTGAAAAATATTGTCCCTATTGAGACTTTATTCATACTGATTATTATTTTATTGTCTTTATTTCTTATTATCAAGTTATTTTATTTTGTTAGAAAAAATTAAGTGCATAAACAGGTGTTTCAAAAATAGATTTAAGGAGATACCTTTTTACACAAAGGTTGTTTTTATGTAGTGAGCTCAGCACTTAGCTCCACTGTATTTCTAACTTTGCCCCTAAGCCAGTGTTATGATGTCATTCTGCTTGACCTTTAGCAGTTATTTATGTTTATGGTTAGTGTGGGATTTTTCCTCAGTTGAAACTGTCACTCGACCCATTTTGGCGGAAGAAATAGTAAATGTTTCTGTTCACAGTCTCTCAATTCTAAGTGGATTATTACTATAATAATATCCGCTATTTCTTTTCCTGATCTCTTATTTTTGGTGAATTTCATTCTATAGCAAAAATAGTGTATCTTCGCTTCCTTGGCTGTCCATATTTTCCTACTTCATCAGCAAAACAAATAAATTCTGCTTTCAAACAAGAGCAACACATCAATCTAATTCACTCTTTGACCTTCAGATTCCCCTTGGCTATACAGGATTTGTTGTATCTAAGCAACCACATCTCTAGTTTTTCATCACTGGCAGAAATGGCTCTGGAATATTGCGTAAAAATCAGACCACAGGAGGATGTCCCCCAAAAAAGAAAAGAATCATTGAGAGATTGTGAATTTACCAATTTACCAATTATCCTTTACATGTGAAACATCTGAGATTGTTTTCATCTCTAGGCTCTGAACAGATGCCATCTAATAGGTCAGTTCTGGGCCAGGCCTCATGCACAGAACTATGCATATAGAAGCCGTTTTCAACACCTTTTAATTGATTATCTGTACATATAAAATGGGCAAATATAAATTTCTTCCATGTGATGTTAGTTTCACAAGTATGTTTCTTGAAAACAGATGTTTCCATTGTATGACTTTATTTGAAACCAGTGGCTAAACATATTTATATGACATCTTACTCTAGCTCCATTGATTTACTGGAATATACTGAAAGAATATCTGTATAAACTCCTATACATATAAAAACAAATTTCTTATTTTAGGAAATAAATCTGTGATGTTTTTAACAAACTAAATATCAAAAAATATCATACATGTCCTAATAGTAGCAGGTTTTTTATTTTTAGCTCCTCATTTGATGTACTTTTCCCAATTGAGTATTTCTATATTTCTGAAAAATAAACAAAAGGAGGTAATATCTTCCACAAGTTCTATCTTCTTTAGGGAGCCTTATTTTACCGTTGGATTTGTGCATTTAATATCCTTTAACCTCTCTGTAAAAATATTGGCTAATTTGCTATATATCACACTGCTTCTGTGAAACTCAAATAAAATAAAATATATGATAGGCTGTAACACTCTGCAAAAATAAGTAATATTCACATTCCTTAGGTTCATTGATATCACCAACCTCTGCCTTCTGAATAATTTAGTAGAAAGTTCCACACAGTATGCACTGCTTTTAATTGTTAGGTGTACTGTATAGTTATATTTTAAGCTCCTTAACAAGAAAAACCTTATTTTTTTCACTCAAAAAAGATTTAGTTCATTAGTTATAGATAGGTACATTCTATCTATCTATCATCTATCTATCTCTCTATCATCAGAAAGAGAGTGAGGGCGCGAGTGAGAGGGGGGAGAGACAGAGAGAGAGAAAGAGAGAGAGAGAGAGGGAGGGAGGGAGAGGGAATAAGAGAGACTTTTATTTCAAGACAGTGTTTTCAGTACTATGGATATAGGGATTGTGATCATATACCTTCAGGGAGAGTACCTTTTAGTGTAGAGAGACAGAAAATTAAAAGTTCAATAAATAATTTCAGGCACTGATACATAATATGGTAAATGCAATGTATAGTGAGTAATATGAATGCAAATGTATGAAGGGGTTTTGTTAGCTAGAGTGGTCAGGGGAAGGCTTCCCTGAGGAAGGGGCATTCGAGTTGAGACCTGAGTCATGAGATGGAAGGCTAAAGAAATAGCAAATGTAAAAACACTGGAAACAGAACAGTTTGGCACATTTTTATAAGAGAAATAAAAAATGTGGAAAACTCCTATCTAACTTACTGCTTCAGGAACTTTTTAGTTTCAGTGCTCTCCTTCCTTGTACTTTTATGGATGGTTGAGTGGCATTAATTCTTGTGGTTTATATGCACGTATATTAATTATATGTGTCAGAGAAACAGCTCATGTCATGTGAATAAATCGAAGGAATTTAATACAGGGATCCAGTTACAAATGGATTGGAAGTGAAACGGGAGGGGGAAGCAGCTCAGAATAGAGCATTAGCAGGAAGCTTAACATGAATCATTCTCCCTCTGTGTTCAATCTTGAATTCTACAATTTTCTCTTGAACATCTGTTCATGCTACATACTGAGAGAAATACCAGAATGAACAAACCATAGTACTTGTGCTCTAGAATCTGAGTCTAGTATGAGAAATAAAACATGTACAAGTGATCTGAAACTGGCAACACCTGTCCTATGAGTTTTCAAAGGAATAAAGGGTCAATTCCAACTGGAGTTTCAGGAATAAACTTAAAAACGGAGGTGTCATTTGAGCAGAACCTGGAACTACTTTGATATTGAGCGCTCATGTTGGAAACAGCATGAATAAAGGGGTGAATCTGGGGGAAATGTAGGTGGTTTACAGTGAATGATAAGTATTTTAGTTTGACTAGAGTAGTATGTAATGGAAGTAGTGGGAAATAGGATGGAAAGGTAGTAAATTGTAGCCAAATCTTGGAAAACCTTTGAATCCTATCCTTCAGAATATAGACTTCAGGAATTGAGCCATGGGTTGCAAACCATGACCCACAGACCAAATCTGGACAGATGTTTGTTTTCGTTAGGCTCATGAGAAAAGAATGGTTTTTACAGATAAACATTTGCAATCTATTTGATGATGGAGAACACTAACTTTAAACTCCAATTAAGCAAAACCTTATCTTCCCCTAAAAAGAATTCCATTCTCCTCCTTAGTAGACCTATATTGCTAAAAGTACTCTTATTATTATATATTGAATTTTGTCAATAAAAAGTTTTGTAGAAAAATCAGAAGAATAAAGCCAGATGTGCTCGAGTTCAGGGAATGAGAAATACAGTAGTGGGAGGTGTGGTCGGACAGGTACGGGAGGACCAGAAACAGTGGCCTTACCCACATAATGCTGGAAAATCAAAGAGCTCCAAAAAGCAAGGCTTTAGAGTCAGATTTTGATTCCAACTATACCACTTGTCAAGGTTTTTGACAGATTTTATAACAGTGGTGTTCTGACAATTAAATATATAGAATCAGGCACAAGTAGCATATCAATAAATTTTATTCTACTTCCCATCTTTTTTACTTTCTTTCAGTATATAACTGCAGATTAATTGATTAGTATAAGCTATATCCTATATTTTCTAAGTAGACAAAGCTGACCATGTGATTCCCCTTTTCTTAAAAAAAGTACTTCATTATTAATTTCCTTGTTCTTTATTACATCATTGTTGGATAGTGCAAATGTGTTTCCATTTGAAACTCCACTTTTCCCCCATATTTAATTACCAGGCTACTTGTAGTTGTGCTTGTTCATTAGTTAACTGAATTCAGTTGAAACATAACATATACATTCAGTTAAGTTGAATGTGTCTGTGAATGTCTTGCACTACCTTTCTACTAGTTTGAATACTTTACTTTTGACTGGTATTTTTGGGTGTAAACTTAGCAATAGGATTCTGAAAGTAGGCTGCCCAGTTGTTCAGATTTTGTTATTTAGAAACATTTTATCACAAGTGTACAATCATAGTTTTCAACAATAGGAATCAAAAGAACAAGTAAGGATGTCCTGTCATGAGAGTTGGCCAGTACAATGTAGGCTCAAATGTAATATAAGGAGTTGTCTCAGTAAAGTTACAAAGGAAGTAACATGCAATTGCTACATCCATTAAGATATTGCCCATCTCTCTTTTTTAGAGTATGGAGAAAGAAATACAGGTCTGGAATTGGGGAAAATTGTCAGAAAGGGTTAGAAGAGTACAAAATTTTTTGCATATATCTTTATTGTACATAAAAATTTCCTGAGGAGCTTTTTCAAAATGCAGATTACCTAAAGCTGTGCTCACACATCATGATTATATTTGTTTTCTGAGGTCATACCCAACAACTGTGATTTTTATTTTAATCAAACACTTCTTATGCAAGTGTGATGGTATCACACTTTGAAAAATTTCAATAGTAGGAAATAAGTACATCCTACGTGGAAGACATACTTGCTACCAAAGCAGGAATGGGAGAGAAAAAACCATTACGTTGAACTTCTGAAGCAAAATTGAAAAGTTTGGTGAATGCTTCCAGAGACCCTGTGGGCAAATATCAAGAACGCCATTTGGAAAAGATTTATGAATCATCTATCAGTGCCCTGCAGGCATCAGCATCCAGAGTTATCAACAGCTCCCGTGTTGTGGTTTAAAGTAGTAGTCTTTACTGCAAGGACAAAATAGAAGTCTGAAAACAGGCCCAGGTCATACTTTTTCAAACATTAAAACTAAATGTTTCAGTTTGTGCTTCCACAAAAAGAGCCAAATTCTTCCGGAGTCCTTCAGTATGCTGAGGATTTAAAGGTCAGCAATGGTTTAGTTTGGGGCGAAGTTCCCATTCTGTTTATGAGTCAGACAGTATCTGTGGGAGTTGGGTAAGAGCACATGGGAAATCATGCTCTAGGCTGTTCTTATACATATTCTGCCAAGTGTCATATACTATTCGGTGAGGCAAACTATAAGCCCACCAGGCCTATCTATCAAAAGATGAACATTTATAAAGCATTAGAAACTTTCTTTTTTTTAAGAACCTTATTGTACTAGTGTATTCTGGTGTACATTTCCATTTTAGTGTTCTTTTATACATTTTCTGTTTGTCAAGAGGAGACTTGCATAGCTTTACAAGTTCTTCTCTGCCGGTTAAGTCATGCAGAATAAACTTGGGGTGAGACAGTGGATATTTTTGTTAACAAGAGATGCTTCTTTTTCTTCACCCAACTTTCAATAACAAGAAACAGATCAAAAGTTTAAGGTATTTTGTCTTCCAAATCAACATCAAGTAGGATAAGTTCAGTCTTTTCAGTGCCTGGGATATTTTTATAGGTAGATAGATAGATAGATACTGGATATCCAAAATTACTAATTTATATTATCCATTTTATTAATTTCAGGAATGTTTGTACAAAGCAAAATGAAATGTGGGTATAATTACTGCTAGTATACATTTTGTAAACTTATACACCAATGGATTCTATGTTTAACAATTTCAATATATCAGATTAAATATAACTGGAAAATACCATTAACATCTTTTTCTTTAGCTAGTATTAAATGTCTATATGGTCTATTAAATTAAAAATACAGTATTTCATATCTAAAATTGTGTGTGTGTGTGTGTTTGGGACTGGGAAGAAGATTCGTGACAAATTTGAGACATTAACCAATGCAATTAGATGGCATTTTCTTGTTTGGCATTTTATCATCTTTGTCTCCATCAATTTTGTTGCTACTTTTCTGTAAATCTAGATTATTTGGAGCCTAATTCCTTATTTTAAATCACTGTGTGTCTTTCCAATATCTAGTTTTCACATGCACACACACACACACACACACACACACACAATTTTAAACCTCATCAACCTTATATAATAGAGGAACTCTCAATTTCTATTTTAAATCATTAAAGACATGGATAAATTAAGATATTAAAGCAGTTGTAATAGAATATGAGAGAAACATAGGCTCAATAGGTTTTCGAAGGCGATTAAATTTTATACAGATGTCTATTTAAGACACAGAAAAGGGGGAAAGCAAAGAGTTTTTAAAACTGGTTTCACTTCTGTTAAAAAAAAAAAAAAGGTTAAAATTCCAGCCACAGTTTGGTGAATATTGTCTTTACTATTCAGATGTCTTGATAGACTGAAGAATTAAATTTAAAATGTTGAAACCATAATAACTGAAAGTAAATAAAATTCAGCATTTATATGACTTTCAGAGGATGAAAGACTATCTAAGCAGAAATCAAAAAGGGAAAAAGGGATATATTTCAATACATAAAAACACCAAGCTTCTAGATCTCAAAAACAAATAATATTAAAAGGCAAACAACATACTGAAAATATTTTTAAGACTGATGACAAAGTGTTGATTTTTGTGCTATTCACATATGCCATGGAAATAAAATTTTAAAATACCAAATTTAAAAAAGAAAATAGACAAAGTAAATGAACAGAAGAAACACAGATAAATATATCAAATAAATTATGCTATCAATCAAAGAAATGTAAAATTTAACTTTATATTTATTAACAGTATTTCAGATATATATCACCCTCAGTATCGACAAGTATGTGCCGTTATAAACACACACTACTGAGGAGGAAATAAATCATTGCAATCTTTCTGGAAAGCCATCTGGCAATTTGTCTGAAAGACTTCAACATGCTCTCATTTCTTGATCCAGAAGTTCCACATCCAGGAGTTTAACGTAGGAATATAATTAAAGACACAGCGCAGTAATGAATACATTATATGTGTTATTAAACAATATAAGCATCCTAAATGTACAACTGGGCTTCCCTGGTGGCGCAGTGGTTGAGAGTCCGCCTGCCGATGCAGGGGACACGGGTTCGTGCCCCGGTCTGGGAAGATCCCACATGCCACGGAGCGGCTGGGCCCGTGAGCCATGGCCGCTGAGCCTGCGCGTCCGGAGCCTGTGCTACGCAACGGGAGAGGCTACGACAGTGAGAGGCCCGTGTACCACACACACAAAAAAAAGTACAACTAACATTATAACATTAGTGGAGGTTGCACGTTATTGCAAATTGTTTTTTTGAAAAGCAGATGCATTGACTTAGAACAGTGGTTATAATATGTGAGGTAAAAATAATCAACAAAATTTATATATGCGAAGTGGTGAAATATCACTGTGTAAACAGGTAGATAGATGATGCACAGAAGATAAATACCGATAGAAAATACCTCAAAATATTAACAGTGGCTATTACTGGGTTGTACAATTTTTAATATTTTTTCTTTGTTATTCTGTACCTACAAGACACTCTAGGATGATTTTTTTCATCAGAATGATGAAAATACACTCGCTATTCACCTGTAGAAGTTTTCCATTGCCAACTATATGAAAATTAAACTGCACTGTTTATAAAGGCACTTTAATGACTCTCCTCAAAATAGCCCTAGATTATCTATCTATCATCTATCTATCTATCTATCATCAATTGTGTGTGTGTTTTTAATATTTATTTATTTATTTCTTGGCTGCATTGGGTCTTTGTTGCTGCACGGGGGCTTTCTCTAGTTGCAGCCAGCAGGGGCTACTCTTTGTTGCGGTGCTCGGGTTTCTCATTTTGGTGGCTTTTCTTGTTGCAGAGCACGGGCTCTAGGCACGCGGGCTCAGTAGTCATGGCTCGCGGGCTCTAGAGTGCAGGCTCAGTAGTTGTGGCGCACGGGCTTGGTTGCTCCACGGCACGTGGGGGTCTTCCTGGACCAGGGCTCAAACCCGTGTCCCCTGGATTGTCAGGCGGACTCTTAGTCACTGCACCATCAGGGAAGCCCCCTGTGTGTTTTTTTTGTTGTTGTTGCGGTACGCGGGCCTCTCACTGTTGTGGCCTCTCCCGTTGCGGAGCAAAGTCTCCGGATGCGCAGGCTCAGCGGCTATGGCTCACGGGCCCAGCCGCTCCGCGGCATGTGGGATCTTCCCGGACCGGGGCACGAACCCGTGTCGCCTGCATCGGCAGGCGGACTCTCAACCACTGCGCCACCAGGGAAGCCTGTATGTGTATGTTTTTAAACTCCCTATCCAGCCTCTATCAAATGCAGGCATATTTTTTATCTTTATTAATTTCACATTTGATATATGAATCAAAATTTGCTTTATTTAAGCTACACGTGTTTGATTATCTCTGATTCTTGTTATTTTGACTAATTCACTCATAATACTTGATCATATGAGTTTTCTACCAGAGCTCTCTTTTAATATTTATTGATAAATGTCTTTATAAATATTTTTCTAAATTGTGTTCATGTACTTTGAGTCCCCATCCTCATGACTGTGAGCTCCTTCATAATTCCAGAACTATTACCTATTTTTTAACACTTCTTGAACAATTAGTGGAATTCTTTGCACACAGCAAGTGCTTGATACATTTATATAACTCATCAGAATATTTATAAATCAAAGAGTTATCACAAATTTCTTTAATCAAAGGGTGGGGAATGAGTTTTTAAATTGGATATGAAATTGTAATGTGTCTGAGTCTACAGAAAAGGAATATCACTGAAGCTTCCTTTTAATAAAGTAAAATGAAATGTTCATTTTAAGTGAACATTCAACTCCCTGATACACTATTTAAAATTGTGTTTAAGTATAATCATTAAATAATTTGCTTTGCAGGTTTTACATCCAAATCTCTGTTTAAAATTAAATAGCAATGATAGATAGTCCCCCTTCATTCCCTGAAACATTTGAACAATTTTGTAATCCTAAATAAAACCTTCAAGATTCACGTCAGTGTCATGTTTTCAGGAAATATGCAAGATCTGGTTTCAAATAAGCTTCCAACTTGAAATTAAAATTTTCCATCTCTTTCTCTGCTTATAGTTTGGAGGCAAGTTTAATGTCAATATTACACAATTAAAAATAATATTAATTTTGATAATACTAATAATTTCCATGTATTAAGTATGCCACTTACTGTTTTACATACATTCTTTGATGAATCCTCACATTAATTGTTGAATGTAGATATTATTAATCTCACTTTGAAAATTAGGATTCAAACTCTGAGGAATTAAATAGCTTATTGAAAACTTACTAGCAAGGTTGGTATGTTTTGTTGTAGGATACAGACGTTCACCACTCAATCTACTGGAATATTTATGAGACTACTTACTGTAACACCCAAAGGCCATCTCAGTGAAAAACTCTGAGCCCATATCTGTGCATTTTGATCCACTCCCATGGACACATTATTTTTCCCTCCAGTTGGGTGCAATAACTTTGTGAGCACAAAGATCTGGGAGTTATAAAAAGATACTTATCAAATGTCAGTGTGTGTATTTGGATGTCCCACAGGAACCCAGAGAGAAAGGAAAGGATCCATGGGTCAAGAATACTCTAAATAATCTGGAGCTGAGAAGCCGTTTATTCAACAGTTCTTGAATGTCTGTGTGCCCCATACGTTTCTGGTGCTACAGATATAAATCAGCCTTACCCCTGCTCTCAAGAAAGTTATGGGCACGGAAACTCAGATGTACAGTCAGCAAGAATGTTCAATAAATTTTGATATGGATGAGCACAATAGTCTCTGTATAGATGTAGATAAGGGAAAATTATCAACTGTTCCTCAGGTGGTCAGATTATGTGTGCAGGTAGAGGAAACCCCCTAGTATAAATGAAAAGAGAAAGGAATGTATAGGACTATGTTAAAATTAGGAACTTTTCTTCAGTGAGACAATATTAATAGGGTCTAAATGTAAGGCAGAGTGGTATATGTTTAAAACATTAAGGTGACCAAAAAAAAAAAAGCCTTATATATCAAGGTCAAATATGCAATTGAAAGGATATTCAAATGCACATTTTGGATACAACAGTCAGTCACAATTTGTGAGGTAAAAAATATACCTGAAAATTCTTCAGATACATATTGGAATACATGGAAATAATAAGAGTATTTTTTGTTAGTTCCTTGAGGTGTTTTTGTTTGTTTGTTTGAATATGTGCATAAAGTTCCAGTGATCAGGCAGAAACTGATGTGATTTTCATGAGCCATGGCTGTATGAGTATTTCACATGTGTGCTCTTTGCTCCCCCATTTTAAGGATGAAAATTATCAAAGCAAAGATGTACTGTATAGCACAGAGAAATATACTCATTTTTGTAATAACCTATAAGAGGAAAGAATCTGAAAAAAAAATAGATCTGTATGTGTGTATAACTGAATCACTTTGCTGTACACCTGAAACTAATACAACATTGTAAATCAACTATACTTCAGTAAAAAAATAAATAAATTTTAAAAATTAAAAAAAAGAAAATTATCAATACTGTTTGGAAGGTTTTGAAAAGAACCAGACATCATATATTTTGTAGTTTATAAGCTTCAAAGATATATGTGACTGTTCCATTTGTGTTTCTTCTATGATCACATAAAAAGTTGAAAGTGATCAGCTTGACCCATGCCACCCACCTTAATACTACATTTTTAAAATGTTCACAAAGGAAAAATATTTCAAAATGTATGGCACTTTTTCAAATGATTTGATATTTCTGCCACTTGAAAAAAGCAAAACTAATCAAAGAAAAATAGAAATGGTAGTTTGGCCTCTTAAGAATATATGTTAAGTATATATGTGTCTAAATAAGAGTATTGTGAACATGTTAGATTTGTTTTTCCTTTCTCTGTTAGTTAACATACAGAAAGAGACAGGAATCTGGCTAAATATTTTCAAAAGCTTCTGGGAAATAGTATACTTACAATATTACATGAGATGAGAATAACAGTGTCCACAAATTGACATTGACCAATTGTTATTGACAATTGTGCAGCAAATTTTCTTTCATGTAGTCTAAATCTTATTTTTTTTGTTAAAGGGAGATTATACTAGATTTTAAATATCAAACGTATATTAAGTGGGTTTTTAAAAAGATATTGAAAAAGAGAAGTTTCTAAGTGTAAACAACACATAAAATGCAATGACAGTAATTTAATAATTGATAAGTTCAATTATTTAGGTATTAAATTATATAGTTTGCTAAAATTTCAAATCACTTAATTATCAGTGCTAGAATATATTTATAGTTGATGGTGAAGTTTTTACTATTTTAACGTAACTGTTCTCTTTCTAAATGCTATAAAATTATTCGATTAAAATACAGACCACAAATCCAAGCAATGATGAGTCCAATATTATATATAGAGAAGGGTAGATATTAGAATCAGTTAAAATTAAGAATTATAATATTTGAAGATAATATGCCAGAGATACAAGTCATTCTGAGCTCAGTTTACCTTTCTAGGGTTGTCTCTGAATATATTTGTTTTTATTTTTTCCACAATAACAGGCAAGGCCACTCTTGGAGATTATTATAATGTCTGTCCTTTTTTCAGATTCAAAATTAACTAGTCTATGGTGTTCAACTACAAATCTTGAAATCTGAGTCTAACTGCTGGCTCAGGTGTTACCTAGCTGTCCAGACTACAATATCTGCGTGTCAATTCCTTCTGAGGTAATGAAGCTGAACTAAACTCTCTGATTTTTTTTCCAGGAAGAATTGAACCCCATCATTGTTACCCCACCGATCAAAGCCATTGATCAGGACCGGAATATTCAGCCGCCATCAGATAGGCCAGGCATCCTCTATTCCATCCTTGTTGGTTTGTATCTGCTAACATTTTGCACTCTCAGTTATAGCTCTAGAATCATGTAGGGAAAAAAAATGTTTCAAATTAAAAAAACTTTAATAACAAAGATTTTCTTTTTAGAAATTATTTTTTAGAAATTTTATTGAAATTATTTTTTATGTAAAACTAATTTAAAAATAACCATTTAAAAATAACCATTTTTCTTCTTTAGTATTAGTCTCAGTGAAATTTGTAGAACAACAAGTAGGAACACTTTTATTGAGGAAGCAAAACAACTTCAAAAGTAGGATTTAATCCACTTATTGGTAGTTTCCTCTGTATCACCTCATAAAGAATTCTCTAAGAAAAAATTGAAAGTGAATTGAAAAACTTACACTGTTTGCTCTACTAGTACTTTGTCATTGGTTGGATACCATTATATAATTCTAAAAATATGTGACTTAAATTTAAGAGCTATCGGAGCCAAAAGGAAAGAGAAAGATCGTGTTACCCCAAGGAAACATTATACCCTTGGTTAATTTTTCCTTGAACAATTTCACAGAAGCCATTTTAATCCATTCTTGTGCATATCTGCCAGTTGTACCAAAAGCAAAAATGAGAATCTGATCATGTCACTCTTCTTGAATTGCTTTTGCTAAAATATGGATGTTGCTGCTTTGCATGATTTATAGTCTCCAGAGAGACAGATATATGTAAAACACACCATACATCTCTTAATGAAGAAGGTCACTTGTGAAGTATGCTTGAAAACAACTATTCAATGGAATTTAACTTTACCCTTAACCCCTTCCCACCCCATGTACACATATATAACAACACAACCACCTAGAGACGTTAGACAGATTTCAAAATATGATGCTATATCCTACTTAGAAATGCTGTCTGTAAAGAAAACTTAAGTAATTCTGTTTCAAGCCTTTGGTGTCTAGAACTACATACGTATTATAAGTCAGTTGTATAGATAAGACGATTAAACTTTTTAAAAGCGCTTATAAACATAAACAGAAGTCTCTTTTAAGTCTGTAGGGGGTTTGGTATACATAAAAGGAAATAGTTATTGTTTATTTTATTAACTGAGGGCTTGACAATATGTCAATTACTATGCTAGATGCTATAGATACGAAGATGAGGGATAAATGTTCTAGGTTAGGGAGGGGTAGAGTCTATGGATAGAAACATGCCAAAAGATAAATTAAAATACATGGTTTTAAGTACTACAAATAAAGTATGAGCCACATATCATGTGGTCTCATGGGAGTAAAGTACTAAGGATTTCTAAGAAAATTGCTTAGACAGAGTTATTTTAGCAGAAAGAGAGGGGTTTTCAAGTATAAAATGGGATAAAAATTATTTAGATAGTTGATGCAGCCTGTGCAAAGTCCAAAGCATTACATTTAAAGATAGTCTTGGGGAACCATGTTACTCAGAATGGGATAGTATCCACTGATATTCATGTTTCTTTCACTTTAAAAAATTTAATCTCTTTGAATAAATGAGTGCTTACTCTGTTGAGCAAGACAGATTCCTCACTTTGTAGCACTGGTTTTCGGGCAGCAGAAACAGGCAATAAACAATTAATGTGGTAAATAAATGTATTTATTATACAAAATAAATGGTAGTGCTATGAGAAAAATCGAGCTGATGAATGGGATTAGAGGTACAGAAGGGGTGTTGCAGTATTAAATAGGATTGAACAAGATATGTCTCATTGAAAAGGTGAGATTTGAGTAAAATCCTATAGAACTTGAAGGAGTTAACCATGTTGATATCTGGGAAAAGAGTTTCTAGGCAGAGATAGAAGCAGGAGTTTGCCTGGTGAGTTTCAGAAACATCAATGAGGCCAGTAGCACTGGAGAGGAGTCAGTGAGGGGGAAGTAGAAGAAAGAGGGTATGAGAAATAAGGGCGACCAGAAGATATAGTCTTGTATACTATTGAGCTTTGTTGGCTTTTACTCTGAGTGAAACGTGGAACCAATGCAGGAATTAGAACAGAAAAATGACATAATGACGTTAAGTTTCATCAACCTCCAACATTAGGATAATGGATAGTACTACATAATATATATAACCTCTATCATTAACTTTGCTTTCACAGCTAAGTTAAATAAATTGATATATTTTCATAGTATGTACACTTCTAAAAGGCAGAGAGGACATTGTAAGTGTTGAGAGCATAGCCTCTGGAATTGTACTATCCATGTTTAAATCCTGACTTCAACCCTTACTATTCATATAATGTTAGGCGAGTTACTTAATCTCTCTGTCTCAGATTGTTCCTCTTTAAAATAGACCTTTGACAAAGGGATTGATCAAAATAGACTTTTCTGTAAAAGTGTTTTGAGAATTTGATCTAATTCATGTAAATATTAGTGCCTGGAAAAAAGCACTCGATAAATGATAGTTGATGTTGTTATTACCATTAGGAAGCAAAATAAAGTATGTTTCCTAAGTCATGCAAAACTGTTAAGAATAGAAGCACAAACCGTTTCCCTCTGCCACAAGACAGGGTTCCCATGGCTCTGATTTTACCTATTTTTCCAGAACTCTTAGTTTCCCTTATGTCCATCCAGATAATTCTGAATGTATGTGTCCTTCAGAGCTTGTTTTCCCAGTTGCTAGGTGGCAAGCTCTTCTACTTTCACACATTGTTGATAGTCGGATTACTAGACTTGAGGATGTGGATGCTGATGTGTGTAAAAAGCCAACCCCTTCACTGGTCCTACCATCATTATTATCAATGGGGGAATTACTGCCACTGCTGTTGATTACCCACAGTAGCCTGAGCCAATTCTATGTCATCTTAATAGAGAATATCAACAAAAAGATAGGAATTATGAAAAGGAAACAAATTTTGGAGTTGAAAAGTATAACAACTGAAATTAAAAATTCACTAGCAGGGCTCAATGAAGATTCAAGCAGGAAGAAGAAAGAATCAGCAAACTTGAAGAGAGGTCAATTGAATTACCAAATCTGAGAAGATGAAAGAGAAAAAGAATGAAGAAATGCAAAGAGAGCTTCAGAGACCTAAAAAATACCATTCTGTGGACCAATTTATGCATAACAGGAGTCCCAGAAGGAGAGAACAGAAAGGGGCAGAAAGAATATAGGAATAAGTAATGATCAAAAACTAAATTTGAGGAAAACAATCTATACCTCCAAGAAGCTAATTGAACTCCCCAAGAGAATAGACCTACAATAAATCCACGCTTAGACACATCCCAATCAAACTGTCAAATGACACAGACAAAAAATAATTCAAAAGTAACAAAAAAGAGGCGACTTTATAATAGAAATTGATTCTCAATAAAATTATAACCCGACTTCTCATCAGGCAACATGGATACTGGAATACATTAGTATGACATGTTCAGAGAACTGAAAGAAAAAGAAAATGTTCATTAATAGTTCTAAATACAGCAAATATAGCCTTCAAAAATAAATGAGAAATTAAGATATTCCCAGATAATCTGAGAATTTATCAGTAACACACCTTTGCTACAAGAAATATTGAAGGGTAGAGACCTAAGGCTGAAATGAAAGCACAATAGAAAGTATCTCAGTTCTACATGAAGAAATAAAGAACACTGGTAAAAATAACTACATAGTTAAGTGTAAAAGACATTTTATATATATATATATATATATATATATATATATATATATACACATACACACACACACATGTTAGTAATTCTTCTTTCTCTTATTTGATTTAAAGAAAATATCATAAATCAATAATTATACATCTATATTGATGGACAAAGTAGAAACATGTAACTTGTGATAATAACAGCAAAGAGCAAAGGTAAAATGAGTTATACAGGAGTAAAATTTTTATATACTATTGAAGTTAAGTTGCTATTAGTCCAAATTAGATTGCCGTAAATTAAGACATCAATCTTAATTCCCAGCATAGCCACTAGGAGAATAGTTTAACAATTTAATTGTTTACATAATTTGAAAATTTATAGTAAAGCACAAAACAAAGGAATTTAAACAGTACACATGAAAAATAAAGCAGTAATGGAACAATAGAGGAACAAAAAGGGCCTAAGATATATAGAAGACAGCAAAATGGCAGAGGTAAATAACATCTTTTTAGTAATCACAATCAATGTAAATGGATTCAATGTTCCAATTAAAAGATTCAGATTGGCACAATACATAAAAAGAGAAAAAGAAAAACATGATCTTACTACATGCTATCTATAAGAAACACATTTTATTTTATTTTTTTATTTTATTTTTTTTAACATCTTTATTGGGGTATAATTGCTTTACAATGGTGTGTTAGTTTCTGCTTTATAACAAAGTGAATCAGTTATACATATACAATATGTTCCCATATCTGTTCCCTCTTGCGTCTCCCTCCCTATCCCACCCCTCCAGGCGGTCACAAAGCACCAAGCTGATATCCCTGTGCCATGCGGCTGCTTCCCACTAGCTATCTACCTTACGTTTGTTAGTGTATATATGTCCATGACTCTCTCTCGCCCTGTCACAGCTCACCCTTTCCCCTCCCCATATCCTCAAGTCCGTTCTCCAGTAGGTCTGTGTCTTTATTCCTGTCTTACCCCTAGGTTCTTCATGACATTTTTTTTTCCTAACATTCCATATATATGTGTTAGCATATAGTATTTGTCTTTTTCTTTCTGACTTACTTCACTCTGTATGACAGACTCTAGGTCTATCCATCTCATGACAAATAGCTCAATTTCGTTTCTTTTTATGGCTGAGTAATATTCCATTGTATATATGTGCCACATCTTCTTTATCCATTCATCTGATGATGGGCACTTAGGTGGTTTCCATCTCCGGGCTATTGTAAATAGAGCTGCAATGAACATTTTGGTACATGACTCTTTTTGAATTATGGTTATCTCAGGGTATATGCCCAGTAGTGGGATTGCTGGGTCATATGGTAGTTCTATTTGTAGTTTTTTAAGGAACCTCCATACTGTTCTCCATAGTGGCTGAACCAATTCACATTCCCACCAGCAGTGCAAGAGTGTTCCCTTTTCTCCACACCCTCTCCAGCATTTATTGTTTCTAGATTTTTTGATGATGGCCATTCTGACTGGTGTGAGATGATATCTCATTGTAGTTTTGATTTGCATTTCTCTAATGATTCATGATGTTGAGCATTCTTTCATGTGTTTGTTGGCAGTCTGTATATCTTCTTTGGAGAAATGTCTATTTAGGTCTTCTGCCCATTTTTGGATTGGGTTGTTTGTTTCTTTGTTATTGAGCTGCATGAGCTGCTTGTAAATTTTGGAGATTAATCCTTTGTCAGTTGCTTCATTTGCAAATATTTTCTCCCATTCTGAGGGTTGTCTTTTGGTCTTGTTTATGTTTCCTTTGCTGTGCAAAAGCTTTGAAGTTTCATTAGGTCCCATTTGTTTATTTTTGTTTTTATTTCCATTTCTCTAGGAGGTGGGTCAGAAAGGATCTTGCTGTGATTTATGTCCTAGAGTGTTCTGCCTATGTTTTCCTCTAAGAGTTTGATAGTTTCTGGCCTTACATTCAGGTCTTTAATCCATTTTGAGCTTATTTTTGTGTATGGTGTTAGGGAGTGATCTAATCTCATACTTTTACATGTAGCTGTCCAATTTTCCCAGCACCACTTATTGAAGAGGCTGTCCTTTCTCCACTGTACATTCCTGCCACCTTTATCAAAGATAAGGTGTCCATATGTGCGTGGGTTTATCTCTGGGCTTTCTATCCTGTTCCATTGATCTATCTTTCTGTTTTTGTGCCAGTACCATACTGTCTCGATTACTGTAGCTTTGCAGTATAGTCTGAAGTCTGGGAGCCTGATTCCTCCAGCTCCATTTTTCGTTCTCAAGATTGCTTTTGCTATTCGGGGTCTTTTGTGTTTCCATACAAATTGCGAAATTTTTTGTTCTAGTTCTGTGAAAAATGCCAGTGGTAGTTTGATAGGGATTGCATTGAATCTATAGATTGCTTTGGGTAGTAGAGTCATTTTCACAATGTTGATTCTTCCAATCCAAGAACATGGTATATCTCTCCATCTATTTGTATCATCTTTAATTTCTTTCATCAGTGTCTTATAATTTTCTGCATACAGGTCTTTTGTCTCCTTAGGTAGGTTTATTCCTAGATATTTTATTCTTTTTGTTGCAATGGTAAATGGGAGTGTTTTCTTGATTTCACTTTCAGGTTTTTCATCTTTAGTGTATAGGAATGCCAGAGATTTCTGTGCATTAATTTTGTATCCTGCTACTTTTCCAAATTCATTGATTAGCTCTAGTAGTTTTCTGGTAGTATCTTTAGGATTCTCTATGTATAGTATCATGTCATCTGCAAACAGTGACAGCTTTACTTCTTCTTTTCCGATTTGGATTCCTTTTATTTACTTTTCTGCTCTGATTGCTGTGGCTAAAACTTCCAAAACTATATTGAATAAGAGTGGTGAGAATGAGCAACCTTGTCTTGTTTCTGATCTTACTGGAAATGCTTTCAGTTTTTCACCATTGAGGATGATGTTGGCTGTGCGTTTGTCATATATGGCCTTTATTATGTTGAGGAAAGTTCCCTCTATGCCTACTTTCTGCAGAGCTTTTATCATAGATGGGTGTTGAATTTTGTCGAAAGCTTTCTCTGTATCTATTGAGATGATCATATGGTTTTTCTCCTTCAATTTGTTAATATGGCGTATCATGTTGATTAATTTGCGTATATTGAAGAATCCTTGGATTCCTGGAATAAATCCCACTTGATCATGGTGTATGATCCGTTTAATGTGCTGTTGGATTCTGTTTGCTAGTATTTTGTTGAGGATTTTTGCATCTATGTTCCAGTGATATTGGCCTGTAGTTTTCTTTCTTTGTGACATCCTTGTCTGGTTTTGGTATCAGGGTGATGGTGGCCTCATAGAATGAGTTTGGGAGTGGTCCTCCCTCTGCTATATTTTGGAAGGGTTTGAGAAGGATAGGTGTTAGCTCTTCTCTAAATGTTTGATAGAATTCGCCTGTGAAGCCATCTGGTCCTGGGCTTTTGCTTGTTGCAAGATTTTTAATCACAGTTTCAATTTCAGTGCTTGTGATTGGTCTGTTCATATTTTCTATTTCTTCCTGATTCAGTCTTGGCAGGTTGTGCATTTCTAAGAATTTGACCATTTCTTCCAGGTTGTTCATTTTATTGGCATAGAGTTGCTTGTAGTAATCTCTCATGATCTTTTGTATTTCTGCAGTGTCGGTTATTACTTCTCCTTTTTCATTTCTAATTCTATTGATTTGAGTCTTCTCCCTTTTTTTCCTGATGAGTCTGGCTAATGGTTTATCAATTTTGTTTATCTTCTCAAAGAACCAACTTTTAATTTTATTGATCTTTGCTATCGTTTCCTTCATTTCTTTTTCATTTATTTCTGATCTGATTTTTATGATTTCTTTCCTTCTGCTAACTTTGAGGGTTTTTTGTTCTTCTTTCTCTAATTGCTTGAGGTGCAAGTTTAGGTTGTTTATTCGAGATGTTTCCTGTTTCTTAAGGTAGGATTGTATTGCTATAAACTTCCCTCTTAGAACTGCTTTTGCTGCATCCCATAGATTTTGGGTCGTCATGTCTCCATTGTCATTTGTTTCTAGGTATTTTTAAATTTCCTCTTTGATTTCTTCAGTGATCAGTTCGTTATTAAGTAGTGTATTGTTTAGCCTCCATGTGTTTGTATTTTTTACAGATCTTTTCCTGTAATTGATATCTAGTCTCATAGCATTGTGGTTGGAAAAGATACTTGATACTATTTCAATTTTCTTAAATTTACCAAGGCTTGATTTGTGACCCAAGATATGATCTATCCTGGAGAATGTTCCATGAGCACTTGAGAAAAATGTGTATTCTGTTGTTTTTGGATGGAGTGTCATATAAATATCAATTAAGTCCATCTTGTTTAATGTATCATTTAAAGCTTGTGTTTCCTTATTTATTTTCATTTTGGATGATCTGTCCATTGGTGAAAGTGGGGTGTTAAAGTCCCCTACTGTGAGTGTGTGACTGTCGATTTCCCCTTTTATGGCTGTTAGTATTTGCCTTATATATTGAGGTGCTACTATGTTGGGTGCATAAATATTTATAATTGTTACATCTTCTTCTTGGATCGATCCCTTGATCATTATGTAGTGTCCTTCTTTGTCTCTTCTAATATTCTTTATTTTAAAATCTATTTTGTCTGATATGAGAATTGCTACTCCAGGTTTCTTTTTGTTTCAATTTGCATGGAATATCTTTTTCCATCGCCTTAGTTTCAGTCTGTTTGTGTCTCTAGGTCTGAAGTGGGTCTCTTGTAGACAGCATATATATGGGTCTTGTTTTTGTATCCATTCAGCTAATGTGTCTTTTGGTGGGAGCATTTAGTCCATTTGCATTTAAGGTAATTATCAATATGTATGTTCCTATTCCCATTTTCTAAATTGTTTTGGGTTTGTTATTGTAGGTCTTTTCCTTCTCTTGTGTTTCTTGCCGAGAGAAGTTCCTTTAGCATTTGTTGTAGAGCTGGTTTGGTGGTGCTGAACTCTCTCAGCTTTTGCTTGTCTGTAAAGGTTTTAATTTCTCCATCAAATCTGAATGAAATCCTTGCTGGGTAGAGTAATCTTGGTTGCAGGTTTTCCTCCTTCATCACTTTAAATATGTCCTGCCACTCCCTTCTGGCTTACAGAGTTTCTGCTGATAGATCAGCTGTTAACCGTATGGGGATTCCCTTGTGTGTTATTTGTTGTTTTTCCCTTGCTGCTTTTAATATGTTTTCTTTGTATTTAATTTTTGACAGTTTGATGAATATGTGTCTTGACGTATTTCTCCTTGGATTTATGCTGTGTGGGACTCTCTGTGCTTCCTAGACTTGATTATCTATTTCCTTTCCCATATTAGGGAAGTTTTCAACTATAATCTCTTCAAATATTTTTCAGTTCCTTTCTTTTTCTCTTCTCCTTCTGGAACCCCTATAATTCGAATATTGGTGCATTTAATGTTGTCCCAGAGGTCTCTGAGACTGTCCTCAGTTCTTTTCATTCTTTTTTCTTTATTCTGCTCTGCAGTAATTATTTCCACTATTTTATCTTCCAGGTCACTTATCCGTTCTTCTGCCTCAGTTATTCTGCTATTGATCCCATCTAGAGTATTTTCATTTCATTTATTGTGTTGTTCATCATTGTTTGTTTCATGTTTAGTTCTTCTAGGTCCTTGTTAAATGTTTCTTTCATTTTGTCTATTCTATTTCCGAGATTTGGGATCATCTTTACTATCATTATTCTGAATTCTTTTTCAGGTAGACTGCCTATTTCCTCTTCATTTGTTAGGTCTGGTGGGTTTTTATCTTGCTCCTTCATCTGCTGTGTGTTTTTCTGTCTTCTCATTTTGCTTATCTTACTGTGTTTGGGGTCTCCTTTTTGCAGGCTGCAGGATCGTAGTTCCCGTTGTTTTTGGTGTCTGTCCCCAGTGGCTAAGGTTGGTTTAGTGGGTTTGTAGGCTTCCTGGTGGAGGGGCCTAGTGCCTGTGTTCTGGTGGATGAGGCTGGATCTTGTCTTTCTGGTGGGCAGGTCCACGTCTGGTGGTGTGTTTTGGGGTGTCTGTGGACTTATTATGA
The DNA here is from genome assembly GCF_039906515.1 of Pseudorca crassidens. Classification (NCBI taxonomy): domain Eukaryota; kingdom Metazoa; phylum Chordata; class Mammalia; order Artiodactyla; family Delphinidae; genus Pseudorca; species Pseudorca crassidens. The sequence continues at coordinate 41,260,448 of NC_090311.1, read as the reverse complement.
TTTTAGGCAGCCTCTCTGCTAATGGGTGAGGTTGTGTTCCTGTCTTGCTAGTTGTTTGGCATAGGATGTCCAGCACTGTAGCTTGCTGGTCGTTCAGTGAAGCTGGGTGCTGGTGTTGAGATGGAGATCTTTGGGAGATTTTTGCCTTTTGATATTATGTGGAGGTGGGAGGTCTCTTGTTGACCAGTGTCCTGAAGGTGGCTCTCCCACCTCAGAGGCACAGCACTGACTCTTGGCTGGAGCACCAAGAGCCTTTCATCCATACGGCTCAGAATAAAAGGGAGAAAAAGTAGAAAGAAAGAATTAGTAGAAGTAGAAAGAAAGAAAGGAGCGAGGGAGGGAGGAAGGAAGGAAGGAGGGAGGGAAGGAAGGAAAAAAGTAGATAAAGATGACATATAATAAAGTTATTAAACTAAAAATATAATTATTAAGAGAAAAAAAACGGACAGATAGAACCCTAGGACAAATGTTGGAAGCAAAGCTATACAGACAAAATCTCACACAGAAGCATACACATACACACAAAAAGAGGAAAAGGGGAAATAATCATAGATCTTGCTCCTAAAGTCCACTTCCTTAATTTGGGATGATTCGTTGTCTATTCACGTATTCCACAGATGCAGGGTATATCAAGTTGATTGTGGAGCTTTAATCTGCTGCTTCTGAGGCTGCTGGGAGAGATTTCCCTTTCTCTTCTTTGTTCTCACAGCTCCCAGGGGCTCAGCTTTGGAATTGGCCCCGCCTCTGCGTGTAGGTCGCCATAAGGCGTCTGTTCTTTGCTCAGACAGGACGCTCAGACAGGACGGGGTTAAAGAAGCCGCTGATTCGGTGGCTCTGGCTCACTCAGGCCGAGGGGGAGGGAGGGGCACGGAGTGCGGGGCGGGCCTGCGGCGGCAGAGGCCTGCGTGACGTTGCACCAGCCTGAGGCGCGCCGTGCGTTCTCTTGGAGGAGTTGACCCTGGCTCCCGGGACCCTGGCAGTGGCGGGCCGCACAGGCTCCCCGGAAGCGGGGTGTGGATAGTGACCTGTGCTCGCACACAGGCTTCTTGGTGGCGGCAGCAGCAGCCTTAGCGTCTCATGCCCGTTTCTGGGGTCCGCGCTTTTAGCCGCGGCTCGCACCGGTCTCTGGAGCTCCTTTAAGCAGCGCTCTTAATCCCCTCTCCTCGTGCACCAGGAAACAAAGAGGTAAGAAAAAGTCTCTTGCCTCTTCGGCAGGCCCAGACTTTTCCCCGGACTCCCTCCCGGCTAGCCGTGGCGCACTATCCCCCTGCAGGCTGTGTTCACGCCGCCAACCCCAGTCCTCTCCCTGCGCTCTGACCGAAGCTTGAGCCTCTGCTCACAGCCCCGCCCGCTGTGGCGGGGGAGCAGACAAGCCTCTCGGGCTGGTGAGTGCCGGTCGGCACCGATCCTTTGTGCGGGAATCTCTCCGCTTTGCCTTCGCACCCCTGTTGCTGTGCTCTCCTCTGTGGCTCCGAAGCTTTTCCCCTCCGCCACCCGCAGTCTCCGCCCGCGAAGGGGCTTCCTAGTGTATGGAAAACTCCTTCACAGCTGCCTCTCACTGGTGCAGGTCCCGTCCCTATCCTTTTGTCTCTGTTTATTCTTTTTTCTTTTTCCCTACCCAGGTACGTGGGGAGTTTCTTGCCTTTTGGGAGGTCTGAGGTCTTCTGCCAGCGTTCAGTAGGTGTTCTGTAGGAGTTGTTTCACGTGTAGATGTATTTCTGATGTATCTGTGGGGAGGAAGGTGATCTCCGCGTCTTTCTCTTCCGCCATCTTAACCTGTTCCTCTTCCGCCAGCTTAACCTGTTCCAAGAGGTTTGATATTTTTTCCTCAATCCTACTTTGGGGATCACCACAGTAAACAATAAGTAAAAATTGTATCTAGCTAACTGGGAGAGGAAAGTGGCATTTATTTCAAGTAACGTTCATTTCAGTGATTATAAGTAAATGGGATGTTAGAAGATTTAGGAGGCTATCACAGTGGTAGAAGAATGAAATGACAAGACTCTGAATGAGCAAACACTGTGTAAGTGAAAACCATGGGGAGAATGACAGACAAGGAAGAATCATTTGGAAAATATATGCAGAGTTGTATTAGAGGAATAAGGAGATTTGAACCAGTATAGTGAGAAAAATGGTGGGATCATTAGCAAAAATTCAGTTCATGGATTTTGGCATCCACCTTGGACCATTGCTAACTGAGCAAGAGAGAAATAGAATCTCAGTGTGGTTTTGAGTTTTTCTTCTTATGTATAAAGGTGAATATCTTTGTGTGCAGTCAAGAGTCATCTGCCTTTCTCTTTCTGTGAACCATCTGTTCATTCTCTATCCCAAAATTTTTTAATAAATATATTGCTGATCTTTTACTTTCCTAATTTGAAAATGTACATATGTTAGGGATATGAGCCTTTGTCTCTGACGTAAATACAAATATTTCCCTAGTTTGTCACCTGCAGTTTTACTTTGTTTATTGTGTTTTGCCATGCAATTTGTAATGCCATTAAATTTATCACTCTTTTTCCTTATTAATTCTTTATTTTGAGCCATAGGTAGGAAAGTTATGCCCACTCTCACATTAGAATAGAATTCATCCATGTTTTCATCTATTACTAGCTGTTGTTTTATTGCTTATTGTGCATGAATATCTTATCCATTTGGGGTTTACTCTAGTATATTGTATGAAGAATAGACACAATTTTATCATTTTCTGTCTCTCCTATTAGGTTAATGCTCCTATTCAAAAATCCATTTTCCGTTATTATTTTGAGATGACTCCTTTATCATAAGCTCAATTTTCAAATGCAATTTTGACTATTTCTGGATTTTTTTTTTTTTTTTTTTTTTTTTTTGGCGGTACGCGCGCCTCTCACTGTTGTGGCCTCTCCTGTTGCGGAGCACAGGCTCCGGTCGCACAGGCTCAGCGGCCATGGCTCACGGGCCTAACCGCTCCCCGGCATGTCTGATCTTCCCGGACCGGGGCACGAACCCGTGTCCTCTGCATCGGCAGGCGGACTCTCAACCACTGTGCCACCAGGGAAGCCCTAATTTCTGGATTTTAAAGTCTATTTTACTGGCATACATTTTCTCCCCTCACATAATGCCCAGGAAAATTTTCTTTCTTGTCTCATAGTTGAAGCAAAACAGTATAGCAATTAACGCATTTTTGGATATTTTTGGCATCTGTCAACCTAGATTTGAATGCAAGTTCTGTCTGACATTGTCTCTTTGACTTTGGACAAATTACTTAATATTGCAAATCTCCTAAGTTCTCCTGTGTAAAATGGGAATGATTTACAGAGTTATCAATGATTACTTATATAAAGCAGTTAGTACAGTGTAGGATTCAATAATTGGCAGCCGTATTATTTTATTCTTATCATTATTATTATGCTAAATGCATATATTCCACAGTTATATGATTTGACTTCCACTTTATTTTCACTTTGGGAAAAAAGAATGTTGTAGTATACAAAGGAAAATGATACAATTCAAGGAAATTTCAACTTACTAAAATGGCTGCATTTAAGAAATATCCTCTGTCGGGCTTCCCTGGTGGCGCAGTGGTTGAGAGTCCGCCTGCCAATGCAGGGGACGCGGGTTCGTGCCCCGGTCCGGGAAGATCCCACATGCCACGGAGCAGCTGGGCCCATGAGCCATGGCCGCTGAGCCTGCGCGTCCAGAGCTTGTGCTCCGCAACGGGAGAGGCCACAACAGTGAGAGGCCTGCGTACCGCAAAAAAAAGAAATATCCTCTGTAGACACTGAGTAATTCAAAATATTTTATTTATTTCATATGATTGAGTTATTCAGCTGAACACTTATCTTAAGAAAAAATACTTGCCCAGCTAGAACAGAATATTCTTATTTTAATTTCCAAGCAATTTGGTACAAATTACTAGTCATTGTCACAAGATATGGTGAAAGGCGATGCAGATTATAATTAAGATTTATGTACCACTAAAATACAATTTTATAATTCAAAATTTGTTCTCAATACACTTTATATCTCTTTTATGTGATGAAGTTTCAAATTAATTACTCACTTAATAAAAGATATTTGGAAAATCATCCAAACAGGTATTTTCACCCTCTTACTCATAAACTAATGAATGATATACCACATTTGCATCTGCTTTCCCTAGACTGTATAATTTTGAAACTTAATTTACTAATAAAATTATGATTTTGTTCCTCAGTTAATGAAGGGAAATAGATATAGCAAATACACATATTACTTATTGTTCTCAATTAAGTGCTGAAATATCAATGTCTTTCAGGGACTCCTGAGGATTACCCACGATTTTTTCATATGCATCCAAGGACTGCAGAACTTAGTCTCCTGGAGCCAGTAAATAGAGACTTTCACCAGAAGTTTGATTTGGTTATTAAGGTAAATTTAACTAATTGCTTAACGTTCTTGGGTTTATAAATATAGCTAACGTTCTAATGTTCTTGTGTTTATCAGCGAATCCTCTAGAGGCTACTGTAGGGACTTTTAAGCTATAAAAATTAAAATTAATTTGAACTGCAATTAGCCAATTTTTCTTTAAAAAGGTGAAGTGCAACAGTTCTAACACATTATCTGTGTTGCTTTTCTTTAACATAACTTTTTATATTACAGTGCTATTCAAATACTGATATTTTTATATGTAATAAATGCCTTGGTCAAATGTATGTAATTCTACATACTATAATTTATTATATCTTCTAACATTTAGTTTAGGTTTTGTTTCCTATTTGTTTGTTTGTTTTTTACCAAGTGGATTTAATTTTTGACCACAAAAGCTTAACCAATGAATGTATTTAAAAAGTGCCTGGGGCTTCCCTGGTGGCACAGTGGTTGGGAGTCCGCCTGCCGATGCAGGGGACACGGGTTTGTGCTCCGGTCCGGGAGGATCCCACATGCCATGGAGCAGCTGGGCCTGTGAGCCATGGCCGCTGAGCCTGTGTGTCCGGAGCCTGTGCTCCACAACGGGAGAGGCCACAGCAGTGAGAGGCCCGCGTACCGCAAAAAAAAAAAAAAAAAAGTGCCTGGATTTATATATATTTTTATTTTAATAATGTGTTATGTTTTTAAATGTTATTGCTTTTTCAAAACTAAAACAAAAAGATCTTGCTTGTCCAGAAATTATTTTAGTATATGTTTCATTATTTATTTTGAAAAATGATCTTCAACCACAAAATTTTTCAAAGCTAAGGGAATCCATTTGGCATTACAATTTTGATTTAATAATATATAATATATTGTAATAAAATCATTTACAAAGGTATTGTGGAAACCCAGATGATCTATCCGTTAATTCTTAGAGACTTTACTGAGAAGGTAAGATTTGAGCTGAGCAGTGAAAGGAGAGTATGAATTTACCAAATAGAGATCGGGGCTAGGAGAAAAGCATTTTAAGTAAAAGAACAGAAATAAGCAAGGACACACAGTATGTCTAGTATGTATTGTCTGACTTTTTCATATCTAAACATGCAAAAAATAGATATAGATATGCAGCCCTATGGCATTTTTTTTAAAATTTAGAAGTGTTAAAAGAAAAGGAAGTAAGGTAAAGAAGCTTACTGAGCATGTACATTGTACAGGGTGTTTTATGTATATTTTATAGCCACAACCTTAGTACTTAGTACTATGCTTATGGGTACAAATGTCAAAACTAAAGTTCAGATAGGGCAAGTGATTGAATCAGAGTTACATCACTAATAAGCAGCAGAATTGAAATTCAAATTTAAGTTTATCTAAGCTAAAGCCATACTTATTTCACTTCACCAAGATGCATTTCCTTAGAAATGGTTTAATTATCTGTCAGTGCAACTGCAAACAATAATACATCGATACATTTAATTTTAGCTCAAATTAGGACATATTTTGTTAGCACCGATTATGTTATACACACTAGATTCTGTATTTATTGATTGTTTCTTTGTCCTTGAAGAATGGGTAGTCTAGAAGGGGAAAGAATCACGTAAGCTGATAAACCAAATACAACACATCAACTGCTAACAGGAAGGCAATGTAAAAGCTCTAACGAAGCACAGATTAAGGACATTTAAATTAATCTGGGACTCAGGGAAAATTTTCTGGGGATTATCCCAGGCTCAGTGTTGTATTGGATGGCTTTGGCTAATGAATGAAAGCAGGAAATACGTTTGACCATAAGGAAGAACAGAAGCAAAAGCTTGGAGGCATGATGTACCAGGCTACGAGCAGTTAACAGGGAAATGAGGTATAGAGCCAGACCCTGGAGAGAGCCTTATGTTCGACTGCAATTTCCTTGGATTTCATTCAGTAGGGGTTTGGGAGTCATTCAACAAAGAAAGGCTCTTTTTACCATTTATGTAAAATAGTCACGCATGAGATTCATCTTGCATGGTTTTATTTTAATTATCATTGGACTACATAAAACTCCAAAATGTGTTTCCATCGTCTCCTGTGGATCTACCTGGAGCCCTGTGGTGCTGCACTCTGTGGGAGTTAAGAAACTTGACAAAGCACTGTTTCCAAACTGCCCCACTTGGAATCTGAAATCAGTTATTTTTCTTTATTATCAAAGTCAGTTGTCCTGGTGTACCCAGGTATAGTGAAACTCAGTCTATCAATTATAGAAACAAAAATCAATTGGGACAAGCCACAGATAATTTTTTTTGTTTTAATAACACTTTATATTATTAATGGAAGTTTTTACTGACATTATTAGATTCAAATTATTGTGTTTTGTGTGCAGTCAAGGGGATAATAAGCAAAGGTATCAATCTGTAAGAATAATAATGTGCCACTTGCTTGAATATTAGCTTAGTATATATCCTTGTATAAGGATCCATTGGAGTGCTACAATCTGGTAGTTCTCCTCTGCAGTAAGTCTTTCAAATTCTTCCCTTTTTCTTATTTTAATAATGCTTCATTTTTCATTGGCCATAATTTTTTTTTATTGGACTTGATCCCAATTTCTGTTTTGGAAGCTAAGGAAAAATAAAATACAATGAAGTATCCTCTTTTAGACTTTGAAGAAGAATTCTGCTTTAAAAAGCTGTATGCATATTTAACAGCTGGTGTCACAAATTAGAAATTTATCATCTTCATTTTATCTATTTCTGCCAGTTATTTACTAAGTATACTGACAAAAATGTGAAGGTGAAACTAGGAAGGCAAAATGGAGTAGGTCACCAGCTTTAAAATATTAAAGGATTAAAACACATCTAATTAAAAGAGAAAAGGGTGTTCCATTTCAAAACACTATTCCAAATTTTACATAATTGCAATCATTTAAGCACACTTTAAAATGAAACACACATTTTGAATAAGAATCATAGCCAGTCCTGGGTTTGCCCAGGACCGTTCATGTTTATGCCTATTGTCCTTGTGTAATTATTTATAACACATCTTTCACCCTCAAAAATGTCCCAGTTTGGATGGAAGTTTATGCAATCACCATAGTTATACAGCAAAAAATAATTATGCAATAGAAATATGAGAGCACATTTTAGATTCTAGATGATGATGAATTAGTTCATGCATGGAGTGTCTCTAACAAAGTCCAGAACATTCATCTTCATTATTAGAAGTGCAGTATTTTTTAAAAAATATTAATAATTTATATATTTATACTCTGGGCATCTAATACAAGCATTAAATGGTTAAATTATCAATAATTCACTGTCTTTCAGTTGCTCAAACATAATTTTTTTGTCTAAATCTCACTTTTTAAAAAATTTATTTCTTTTATTTATTTATTTTTGGCTGCATAGGGTCTTCATTGCTGCGTGCGGGTTACTCTTTGTTGCAGTGCACGTGCTTCTCATTGCGGTGGCTTCTTTTGTTGCGGATCATGGGCTCTAGGCACACAGGCTTCCGTAGTTGTGGCTTGAGGGCTCAGCAGTTGTGGCTTGCAAGCTCTAGAGCACAGACTCAGTAGTTGTGGCGCATGGGGTTAGTTGCTACGCGGCATGTGGGATCTTCCTGGACCAGGGCTCGAACCTGTGGCCCCTGCATTGGCAGGCGGATTCTTAACCACTGTACCACCAGGGAAGTACCTGTCTAAATCTCTTTAATTAACAACTAATAGCAAGGGTCACAATGATACCACAAATATCACTGTATCATGGTCCCTCTGATTTTCATGTTGTTGTTCATTGACCTACTTATACTGCCTAGCAGGCTGACCTTTAACATCTTTTCTTTCCACATAATGGGCATAATTAACCCTCAGCTCTCATCAGTCACCCTGCATACTTTTCTCTGCCAGCCATACTCAAACACTTGCACTGCCTTAAACTCACCATGCTCTTTCTAGCCTCCAGGCATTTGCTGTTCTTCCTGAATCATTCCTCCTTTTTTTTTTTTTTTAATCAACAGTCTAATTCACACTGATATTTCATTGATGCTTTGTATGCTAAGACAGACAGTTCCTCTGGAAAGGCATGACCACTGATCGGAAGCCCTTCCTTGCATCCTACTAGTCCCTATGGTGGCTTTGATCATTCTATATAGAATTTGCCTGTTTATTTTCCCCTGACCTTTATAGGAGGGAGGGCAGATTGTAATATATTTCTTCAACATTGTGGCCCAAGCCCATAAGTCTATCCGCGTACAATGTATAAAAGTGCTCAAGGGCTTCCCTGGCGGCACAGTGGTTGAGAGTCCGCCTGCTGATGCAGGGGACGCGGGTTCGTGCCCCGGTCCGGGAAGATCCCACATGCCGCGGAGCGGCTGGGCCCGTGAGCCATGGCTGCTGAGCCTGCGCGTCCGGAGCCTGTGCTCCGCAACAGGAGAGGCCACAACAGTGAGAGGCCTGCGTACCGCAAAAAAAAAAAAAAAAAAAGTGCTCAATACATATTTCTTGTAATGGCTTTCTCCCTGGCACAGTAAATCTTTTAAGGCTGCTGGATTTGGGTACTGCATCTTCATTGCATTTAAATACATATATTTGAAAGTGCCTGTATTTGATAGAATTTTATCCTGCCTCTGTCAAGAATAAAGGTGCAAGGAACTTGTCGAATAAATTCAATTCCTGGAAAAAAGCCATACCTATATTAAGACAGTTTAAAGCTATTTATGACTGTATTTAAACAAACAAACAAAAAATTCTCCTTCTAAGGAAAATATACATATTTTACACAGACAATGAGCCACAGAATTGAAACTGGTGAGCTTGAATAGTAGAGTTAATTTGCCAGTTCTCCTGGCGAGTTACTTTGCTTTAGCAATTTGAGAGTCACAGGACAACAGCGTGCAAGAAATGATTGAGGCCTACAAGAACAGTGACTACAGCCCTTGATCCTACACATGAATCTCTAATGCCACAACCCTAGAAAATATTTGGCCTCTATTTGAATAATGATATCAATTTTACTTTACTGCTTAGGAATTCGGTGGGTAACTAGGATTCACTATCTTTAAGCCATATGACATTTCCTAGTTTTCAATTTGCCAAATCCTTTCTTAGTGCCTATTAAGTGCCTGATATTTTGCTTGGTGTTGAGGAGACAGAAATGTATGAAAGCTCTGCCTCAAGGAAGAGGTATGGAAAGTATGGAAATTGTACTTTTAGACATATTTCCCTTCCGATTTCTACATCTGTATTTCCAAGTACTGGCTGAATAACTACTCCTAGTATTTTCCAATTGCATCAAATTAACATAGTAAAGTATATACATCTGTTTGAAACCTCGGCTTCTTTCTTTCAATTAATAATATTACAATCAGCTTGTCACCCAAGCTAGGAGTTCCCAGTTCTTTTGAGACACCAGCTCCTGTATGGCCCTATCCATTCACTTTTCAAGTCCTATCCAGATACATCTGGAATTTCTCTTGAATGTCTCCCCCAACTCTCCATGCCCACTGCAGTTCTCTAGGTTTCATTCTCAAGGCCTGCCATCCCACACAAGTGATCTCTAAGATTTTAGCCTCTTTTTCATGCATCCTGTCCATCTCCCGACATTGCCAATAGATATTGCTAACACAAAAAAATAGATCATGCTGCTCCATATTGCCTTTAAGCCAGTTGACAAATTGCCCACTACATGAAATTCCAACAGAAAACTTTGTTGATTTGAAAGATCAGGCATTAGGGGCGGACAGACACAGTAAGAAGTCACAGATCATTAGTCATCACTTCTCAAAATAAAAAGGATGGCATCCCCCATGAACATGAGAGAGCTATCAAAATTCATTAAATCTGTTAAGGAGAATGTGAAATATAAGTTACTATCATTCTGCTGTGGTGTATGGATTGTCAGTTTATCAAAAAAAAAATGAGAGAGAGATACACACAAATAGAGAAATTAAAAGGAGAGAACAAGGGCTTAGATGCTCCCTTTGAGAAAGATTGAGTAGGATCTTCCAGTGAGCCAGGGTTATGATAAGAAAAAAAAAAAAAAAAAAACAGAGCTGATGTTGTCCAGCCATAGGAAGAAAGACAAATTCTATAAATGACATACTTTCATAATTCTGGAAATATTCTAGCCATATATGCCTCTCTCTATTCTTATGGATTCCTATTGAAGGAATAAAATACACATATCTCACATCTTAGTTCAGCAGTTAAGTGAAAAGTAAGCTCACTTCCTCTGCCCAATAGCAAGATCTATAAGGTAAGGAGGTTTAAGTCCATTAAGAGTGAAAGTCCTTTGAATGTTTTAAAGAAAATTATCCCACCGAAATTTCAGGTATTAGTTCTTATCAGTAATGAAACAACAATCCCTCCATTGATGTCTTACTGAATAATGCACTTTTAGAAATCCACTGACATATTTGATACATTTGCTAGATGTTCATCTTTTAATTTTACGTTCTATTTTTTTCAGTTTAGTAGATTGTCACATAAAACATTGTTTGTTTCTTCAAAAAGAACACTGTATCCTTTTGTTTACTCCTGCTTGTTCACATTTCTAAAACTTCTAAGTACTAGGCTAAATTAATTGACTATTATGACAATTATGGAAATTAATATAAGGAAAGAATATATGGTGTCCTCTTTTCTCATGTTATTATTCATCCTGCCAGGTTAGTTAGAACAGAAATAGAATACAGCAGTTGAATATAGTGGCTGTCCAAATGTGTAAGATGACAAAAGACACACAGAAGTGGTATTTTACTTGGCCTCTTTCCTTCTTCACAAGGTGACCTGCAACTGCTTGGAAGAAGGGAAGCAATTTATCCATTCTCATCACAGTCCCTTGATTTTGGCAAGGCCCTCTTGTCTGCAAAGGTCATTGTAAGAGTACAACAGCAAGTCTAAATATTGTAGAATGTTCACGTGAAAGTCACTCTGAGCGGACCTTGCCATATCTCCCCACTACACACCCCTTCATACACAGAAACTGCCTTAACCCTCCTACATGAATGTTCTCAAGTAACCTTTCTTCATAGGCTTCTTGGTTGTTGCATAGAAAATGAAATTTAAAGGGTATATCTAAAGACTTGAAAGCTAAACAGGTCTTTCCACTAGTTTTTTCTCAAGAACAGACTAGTACATAGGAAAAACTCCCATTCTCATTACCTTCCAGGCTCTGAAAAATAACCCACTTAGAGACAGACTTTTTTTGTATACTGATGATTTTTTGAAATTCAGATATTCCAGGATGGACTATTCCAGTCAACCAGTTCACAAAGGCACCTTAGGAGAGAGCTTTCTCCTAGTGGAGAGGATACTCTGTGGGAATGGAATCAGAATCCAGCATAGACATTTGCTGGATGAGGAAGTGAAGGGCAGGGCAAAATAAGGGGAATACAACATGAATTAGAAGCACTCCAGAAAAAAGTTACTACACCATCACGATCATAATTTTGTCTCTGGCTCACCGTGCTATTTATAGGCAAGATGATTCTCATGTTCAAACCACCAGCCAAATAGTGTGATATATCTGTGCTTGGCAGGAGTTTTCTGAATCTGTGGTCTCTCTGGGAGCAACTGGGTTTTTCTTCTTTAAATCATTCAAAATTGCCTTAGTCATTCTAGTGTCAGTTTATATCTCAAGCTTTAAGCACAGAGAAAGATTTTTATTATTGAAAAATATACAGAAGCTCCAAGGTTGCGGTACGCGGGCCTCTCACTGTTGTGGCCTCTCCCACTGCGGAGCACAGGCTCCAGACGCGCAGGCTCAGCGGCCATGGCTCACGGGCCCAGCCGCTCCGCGGCATGTGGGATCCTCCTGGACCGGGGCACGAACCCGTGTCCCCTGGATCGGCAGGTGGACTCTCAACCACTGCACCACCAGGGAAGTCCGGTGAGCATATTCTTACATCAAATGAAGATAGAATGTACTTTAAAAATATTTTCTAGATGGGAAGTGTGTCAATATTATTTTGTTGTCATATTATAAACCCCTTTGGGAGTGCATTGTTTATAGTCTGTCTAGTAAAGATATCTTTTCTTTTTTGTCAAACCAAAAATGTTTTTATTTCCAAACAGAAATGCACTCTTTCGCTATGCTTATGGCATTACAAACAAATCAGTTGTATAAGATACAAAACAATTCTTTGTGTTTTATCTGATAAATTATTTTATGGTTTTGCAAGTTCTTAAATATTTTTAGTAATTATCATAAATAGGCTGTTGTCAGACTATGTATTCTTTAATTTTTAGAGTAGTAAAGTTTAAATAAATGAAGTTTCTGTAGGTTTTAAAGCAATATAATAGTATAACAAGGGTCTAGAAGCAATAGAATGCACTTATTATAATTATTAATTAGTCGGCAATATTACTATGATCTTTGATCCAGGGAACACAGGCTTACCACAGCCATCTCTCCCTAAGACGTTCCAAAAGAAAAATGTGTGTACAAAGAAGGGAAATGTAACCTTTTACAGTCACTGGGGCTTCAACCCCCAGCCCTTGTAGAGTTTAGTGAGCTGAACAGGATCCTGTGGAGAACTCCCGTATATAAGTGAGGTTCCTCCACTTTTACTTCCGACTCTCAGGTCCAAACTGAAATTTGAGACTTTACTTAAAGACTGAAAACAGTAACAGCTTGCATAAGAGGCTAGAGAAGAATTGACCTAAGGTGTTCCACCTTGGCTTTTTTTGAGTGTAACAGCTGCCTACAAACATGTGTGAGAGGAGTCAAAATGCTAGACAGCAATTGATCCAAAGGGCTATTGATTGGACATGTTAGGATCATGTGATGTGCTTGTTTTTGAAAGGAAGATTTTAGGGCTCTATGCACTGAATCAAGATGCCCATGTGATTTTCAGGGAACTTAAATTTGAGATATAGCCATATTTTAAAATCACTTGGGAACTTGGTAAGGCAGTATAAAATTAAAATAGTAATTAAAGAAACAGACAAATAAGTAAATAAATACATGTCAGAGGTCCTGATTGAGCCTACAGTTGTAGAAGTTTCCATAAAGATTAAATGAAGATTTTCCCTGTAGTACTTTTGCATCAGACACCAGAACTTTCGGTCTTATTTTCATTGGGGTATGGTGAAATGTGAGATAAAATTTATAGGTCCACATACACAAATGAATATCCCTAGATCTTATAGATCTTAAAACCCTGACTTAGTCAATTAACCTAGTCAAAAACCTTACCAGTGTTCCCAGGTGGAGAACTGAATGGAAGGTTTTGTCAATATTCCCACTTCTTAGGTTTTCTTAAAAAAACATGGAAGACTCTGTTATTTGAGAGCAACATAATCAGAAATATGTACATACATATGTGTGTGTGCATAGAATAATCCATAATTAAATTTCAATTAATTAAGAACAATGAAATGTCAAGAAGATTTGATCTTGACCTGTGAACAGTAGCAGACTGAATTTATTATGTGCAGAATATTCACATTTGTATACATGCAATCCTTTGTTATGCTACAATCATAAAACATTTTTAGTGGCACTCAGCCTGCCCATTTGATAGTAGTATTATACGTAGCATCAATTACCAGAAGCTAACTAAGTCTGCTACATGACACCAGTGTTTTTTTGGATATACAGTATTGTCATGGAGGCTTACTGGTCATCTTTGCTAACCAGTAAGACTACAAAGAAAGATATTCCAGAAATTCGAGTGTGGGCATAGCTCAAGCATGAAGTAGCCAGACCCAGAAGGGTGTCTTTCAAAGTACTCACATTATAACCACCCAAGGAGTTTGATAAAAAGGGAGATTTCTTATCCCTGTCCAAGATATATGAATCAGAATCTTTGTGGGGAGCATGTGGGAATATGCTTTATAATAGGCTTTCCTGCTGAGTCTTATGTAAACTAAAGTTTGAGAACCACTGCCCTATCTGGTGGCCATAATTTTTGAAAGTTACCTGTCATTTACTACTGGTATATAGAGAAATGGCTTTGCCATTTGTTTTCCTTCCCTCCTCCTTTCATCCACACTTTGTTCCTTGTTTCTCTTCTCCCCTCCCCTTGCCTCCCCCCCCATCCCTCTTCCTTCCTAAGGTATCCGATGTTTGTGAAAATTGGTCAAACAGGTCCTAAGAACTAGAGATTAAAGACTATAGTTTAATAGGAGAAACAGACAAGAAAACTGGCAAATAAAAAAGTGTGTTAATGCACTATAAGAGTGTACTCAGTCAGAACCTTGCTAAAGTAATCAATTTGCCTCAGTCTGACAAGAAAATATGTCTAAGTCATACGCTAAGTGAAAAACAAAGCAAATCAGAGCAAACATCTCTTTGTTTAAACCACTGCCCATTTTAAAAACCTCCCCGTATCTAAAAATATATATCAGCTTATTTATATATGTATTATATGTAAATGTTGATAAATTCTGGAAGACTGTAGATCACCTATTAACAGCCCTCATTCCTATTAACAGGGAACCACAATTGGTGAGTGAGGAGGATAGGTTGTGGCCCTTTATATATCTTTATATGACTGGCAGGAATGCATATCAATACCAATTATCTGTAGGTAAGCTTGCTTAGATATGAAAAACCTTTAAAATGCACAAATAAAGATGGCGTTCACATAACTTAAGGTGTTCATGTTATACGCTCACAAAAATTTATTTCTGCTTCATTTTAATGTCCAAAACAACCCCTCCGTAAATATCTATAAAATGGGGATTAAAATCATGGCACATTCATTTTATTTGTAGAAAATATTTATGTAAAGCAAAGATATACATAGCCTATTGAAATTGAAAATACACAAAATTCACAACAAACCTATTTTTGAATTCTTCCATATATCAGGAACTGATCAAACATTTAGCAATGTACGAAACAGACAAATTTACAGTGTTTACCCTCTCATAGAATTTAAAGGTCTGGTGAAGAATGATGCTCAGACATTTGTTGCAATAAAGGGTTAGGTTTACAGATGCATAGAGAAAGGACATTTTTTTTTACATACAATATAATTCCATTTTTATTTTTAAATATTATAGATATAGGAAAAATGCAAAATTATCAGAATTATCAAGACTAAAGTGTGGTTTTACCTTTTTAATTGCAACGTTTAATTTACACTTTAAAATAAAACGACAATTAATTAGATTAACATAAGACTTGTTTTTTCTTCTAAAGTTTGCTGACATGAAATATTTCTTGGAGTATAAAATCCATTGATTATATATTATCAAATGAGAAGATGGAAACACAAATTATTAATTTTTAAAAAACTTTTAAATTCTTTCCCCATCTATCACTCCAAGCAGGAGATTTTCTTTAAACTATTTTTAATAACAGTAATACAACTAACAGTTATTGAGTAAGACATTTTCTTGCAAGGCATTTTTTGTAAGTATTTTGAATATATTGTATCACACAGTTGAATGTATTTGAATTGAATTTGAATGTATTGTTATGACACAATCAAGATGTCTTGTAAATTGTCATTTACTGTGATTAAGGGAGGGTAAGGGACTTAACAGGTGTTGTGAAGTTGGTTAGATATAGACTGGGAGACAAATACCACTCTGCTAAGCCACCTTTTCATTACAGCATCATTTGCTTTTGCAGTAGTGTGTGACTTTCTTACCAAAAGAACATTTATTCATTCAGTACTTATTGACAGACTATTCAATGTTAGCTACTACAATAAGCCTGGAAAGTCAACATTAACAGAATAGTCACACATCCGTGATATCTTGAAAGTTATATTCTAGTGGAATAATTCTGACAATAAATTACAAGTATAATAAACAAATTTTGAAATATTTTATCTGTTAAGTGCTATAAAAAAAGCAAATTACATTGTGAATTCCAGTGCTGGGGATATAATTTAAATGAGGCGGTCAGTGTAGGCCATGTGGAAAAAGATATGTAATTCATGTGGACATTTGTGGGAATAACATCTGAGGTAGAGGGAACAGCCAATGCAAAGGTTCTGAGGTAAGAATATGCCTGATTTTTAGTGGAACAGCATATAGTATGGTCAGAGCATATTTAGTGAGAAGGAGAATATGATAAAAGCAGTAAGAGGTCAGATCCTGTAGACTTGAGTCAAATTGGAAATCACTGAGAGGTTTTAATGAGAGAAGCGACTTGATCTGACTAATATTTAACAAAATCACTGAGCTGCACATAAAAGAAAGGGCTACTGGCAAGGGTAGAAGCTGATGAAGAAGTTTAAATCATCCAGGTGGCAGATGATAGTGGGTTGGCCCCTACCAGAGTGGTAATAGTGGAGGAGGTGAGAAGTAGTTAGATCCTGCATATATTTTGAAGTTATAGTCAATAAAATTTCCTCATAGATTAGATGTGAAGTGTGAAAAGAACCAAGGAGTAAAGATGACTCCAAGATTCTTGGCCTGGGCAACTGGAAGAATGGAGCTGCTATTAAAGTGGGAAAGACTGTTTGTGGAATAGGTTTGTGAGGTGGGAGATGAGAATTTCATTTTTTCAGAGGTTACATTTGAAATGTTTATTAGATATCAGGTATCTAATAAACATATCATTTAATAGTTATTTTAAAATAATTATTACTGTAGTTACCTAATAACTATAATAATTAGATAATAACTATCTTTATAGTTATTCTTTAAGCAGAGTTATTACATATACAGTTTTATATAGATTCTGGACTCTCAGAGCTCCAAGCTGGAGATAGAAATTGGGAGTCATTATGTTACTGGCATTTAAAAAAAAATTTTATTGGAGTATAGTTGTTTTACAATGTTGTGTTAGTTTCTGCTGTACAGCAAAGTGAATCAGTTATACATATACATATATCCCCTCTTTTTTAGATTTCCTTCCCATTTAGGTCACCATAGAGCATTGAGTAAAGTTCCCTGTGCTCTACAGTAGGTTCTCATTAGTTATCTATTTTATACATAGTAGTGTATTCTAATCTCCCAATTCATCCCACCCCCTCCCTTCCCCCTTGGTATCCATAACTTTGTTCTCTTTAAATATAAGTTCATCTGTACCATTTTTCCAGATTCCACATATAAGTGATATTATACAATATTTGTTTTTCTATTTCTGACTTCACTCTGTATGACAATCTCTAGGTCTATCTACATCTCTGCAAATGGCACTATTTCATTCCTTTTTATGGCTGAGTAATATTCCATTGTATATATGTACCACATCTTCATTGTGCGTTCCTCTGTTGATGGACACTTAGGTTGCTTCCATGTCCTGGCTATTGTCAGTAGTGCTGCAATGAACACTGTGGTGCATATATCTTTTTGAATTATGTTTTTCTTCAGGTATATGCCCAGGAGTGGGATTGCTGGGTCATATGGTAGTTCTATTTTTAGTTTTTTGAGGAACCTCTATACTGTTCTCCATAGTGGCTGTACCAATTTATATTCCCACCAACAGTGTAGGAGGATTCCCTTTTCTCCACATCATCTCCAGCGTTTATCGTTTGCAGATTTTTTAATGATGGCCATTCTGACCAGTGTGAGATGATACCTCACTGTAGTTTTGATTTGCATTTCTCTAATAATTACTGATGTTGAGCATATTTTCATGCATTTGTTGGCCATCTGTATGTCTTTTTTGGAGAAATGTCTATTTAGGGTTAGTTACTGAGATTTTTAAAACCATGAGATTAGACTAGATTAGCAAGGAAGTGAGTAAGAGGAAGAGAAGATGACTAAGACCTGACTCCAGGGCCACCCCAATTTTAAGTTGGAGAAGAAAGGAGAAACCAGAAAATGAGAATGAGAAGAAATGGATAGTAGTATTGGAAGAAAACCAAGAGAGAGTGTTGTCTTGAAAGACTAGTGAATAATGTTTTAAATGCTGAAGGTAGGTTAAGTAAGATATGGATTAAAAATAAATATTGCGTTTAGCATTGTAGGAATTACTGGTAATTTTGACAAGAACAGCTGTATTTGAGTGGTGGGGCAAAAGCCTAACTGAAGTGGCCTTAGGAAAAATTGGAAAGAATGAGTGTAGACAAAAGCAAACACAAAAATGTAAAAAGTGGGCACTATAGATGCATAATAAATAATTCCTGACTTTCCAGGAAAAAAGTTATTTATTTCTTCTTTCCTAGAATGTATTTAAATGTCTTGATAATCTTTCCTATTTTCTTTCTTCCCCCTAAATTGTATCTACTTTAAAGGGTTCATACTAGAGATCATGGAATTTATTACATTGCTTGCCACAAGCCAGTAGGACAAAAGTTAGTCTGTATTCTCCGTCCTCTGGTTCAAGGAGCTAAGAGGTTATCAATATTTGCTTGCCTTAATATTGAAAACGGAGTAGCTTGTTTCTTTTAATGTTTTGCTCTCCGAAGTAACTAAATAGTATATTTTGTATACTTCTCCCATTTTGGCTTTAGTTTTACTTTGGTCTCATTACTGAAAATGGGACTCATGCCCAGAAATTCTCCAAGCAAAACCTGGCTTTTAAATATAATGTTTAATTTGTAACTACAGACTTTGTAGATATAAATAAAGTTGTCTTATGGGATTAGATGATTTTTTAAATACTACCTTGTTTCACTTGACCTGCTTTTTTATGCTTCTCATCTCATTTACTAGCAACTACAGGGGAACAGAATAAGTAAGACTTTTGAGAATTCCTATTTATATTATACAGAAGAGAGGATTGGATGATAGTTTTGTGTATGAACCTTCTAAAGAGAAAAGCATGATAATTTGTTTTAAGTGACATATTTTATCTCTAATTCAATGTGGATTATCTACTTTACTAATTTTCTTTCCTGCCACTAATTTTTCCTATCAATCTTAAATTTGGATGTTCATTTGCAGTCTGTAAATTAGAGAATCATGTGGTGAATTTCCCTGTATAGGCTCTCGTAAATCAGGAGACCTGAGTCTGGGGCCCTACTCTGTCTGTGACTTACATGTGGTATGGCCTTAAACATAAAACTGACATTTTTATTTTTGCATAAACACAGAGGTATATGTTTTCATATTTAGAGGGGCAAAATAGCATAGAGATTAAGAATGTGAACTTTGGGGACAGATACGTGGTTAGCACATACAAAACACCCCAAAGAGGACGAAATATGTAGTAGCAATCCAAAAATATTACTCATATTAACAACAAACTAATGTTAGAGAAATAATAGAGCCTTTACATGTTATTTTTAAAGATATGGGCAAATCAAATGTTTCCATAGATCTAATTTGAGTTTTCTTTCTCTTTTTGTTGGATCACTTTGTCTCCATCATGCAAATAATACATGTTTTTCTGGCTTCCCAACTTGTAGTAAAAATTAACAACATATGAGCTGAATGTAAAATAAAAGCTTCTTTCATTGTTACACAATTTGCTTTTTGTTTTCCTCTCACCATCCATAAATTGTGTGTGTTTATTGGAGGAAGGGGACAAATGATAAAATCTGTGACTTTTCATAGCATTATTAGTATGTCCAGGACATAACATAATGACTTTCAGAACAGTTAAATACAAAATAAAGGGAGAGAGAAAAAGTCCTGTTCAAAATGACTAGCATGTGTGAACTGTTCCTGATTCAATTAGATCCAGGTCATTGGGCTGGAGCCCGTTATGGACCAATTAGTTTCCTACAGTGAAAGATGATGTTTTCTAGTCATGGACTGTACCTTTTCCCCTGGTCAACTGTATCCAGAAAGCCTGCTGTATGTCACAGAGGGGACTCCTAGAAGAACATCCATGTCTCAGCACGAATTAATCGCAACCACTGGATACAGAAACAGCTTATCCATGCTGATGGTCAGGAGCACATATGGTTATGAGTGAAGGATACAAAGTTACAGAAAAGGCTACACATTATTCCAGGACTGTTGTCTTTAATGCAGAGCAGGGGCTCATAAACATTTTGTACCATTAACCACTCTAGCAATCTGTTCTCAGATGAAAATTTAAATGCATAAAATAAACTATATAACATTATAAAGGAAATCTAATATATTGAAATAGTTATCAAAATATTTAAAAAACAAAGATAAGTAGTTTTTTTCTAAACAATGCTTTATATAATATTATTTAACAATGGGTTTATTAATTACCATAATTTCAATGTAGTAATTAGCATACATTATATTTCAAAAATTTTTTTAGTATTACTAATAACATGAAGTGATTTTTCTTGGTGCAAACTCACTGGTTCTGCCAAACATTACTGTGATTTGTCACATACCCTCTCAATTGATAGAAAAAAAACCTAAATTGATAGAAAAAAACTAAATTGATAGGAAAAAAAACTAAATTACTAAGTTACTAAATTACTAAAAAATACAACTAGAAAGAAGTGAACAATTATCTTCCAGAAGCCCAATAATGAACAATCAGAGATATCTATCTGAACTGCTTATAAACCTTCATGGCCAAATGTCACTGCTTCATGTAGGAAAGCACTACAGGATTTAAAATAAAATATTTAACTTTTAGTTGATTTCAAAATACAACTATTGCAGCAATGGGGGAACATATCAATTAAAAAATGACAGATTTTGAATCTATTTACATATATATATACTATTGAATTATGTTAATGATTTATTCTAAAGTTTGGAAGAGATTTTCTAGAAATCAGTTGTGATAAAATCTTCCCTTAAATAAAATTTTTGGATTGCTACACAATAAGATGCATTTTTTAAAAAACAAAGTCAAGAGTTGGTGTTAAGGGTTGGTGTTCACCCATTCATAGCATGACCATGTGGAGATTTCCTAAGAAAATTTATTGGAAATATAAATGGTCATCAAATTTTTAAACTGAATAGGAGGAAAAAAAACAAGAAAATAAACATACTCCTAATACAGGAATATTAATTTTACTTGAATAACATATTTATGGTTAAATAATGTTTACATTTCTATTTCTACTAAAAATAATTTATTGAAATTTTCTCTGTCCCATATAAGAGTCTTTAGAGGACTTTTTGTGGGCAACAAAGGTAGCTTTAATCTATTAATTGTATGTAGAATTACGAGTTATTTGGGGATTTAATTACTAACGTGGAACAAGAAGATGTGGAAGAGGCAAAAATAAACACAATGCATTATTTGAGTTATGAATATTTGTCTCTGTTTTTTATTTAAATATTTTATCAGTAATTCACTCAAATATCTTCCCTTCTCAGTTTTCTATCTAAATGTATTTAAGTGCTGTTATTTTTTCTAATAATATGCCATGACAGATACAAAAGTTTATTGCAATGATTTTTTTTTCTTGAAATATACACTGGGTTTGAGGACAGGAAAGCAAAAATTGATGAAGCCTCTCTGGACTTTTATTTCCTCATGTTTTCTAAGGGTCCTTTACTTTAAAGTAGTTCTTTCTGTAATGATACCAGATTAAAAGAGAATTCCTACATATAGTATGAAAAATAGCACCCCGAAAGGATTCCATAACATACAATGTTTTAATCTTTTATATTCTTTTTTAGGCTGAACAGGACAATGGTCATCCTCTTCCTGCTTTTGCCAGTCTGCATATTGAAATACTGGATGTAAACAATCAGAGCCCATATTTCACAATGCCCAGTTATCAAGGCTATATTCTGGAATCTGCCCCAGTGGGAGCAACTATTTCTGACAGTATGAATTTGACCAGCCCTCTAAGAATTGTCGTTCTGGACAAGGATGTAGAAGATGTAAGTTAAATATAATTTTTGCTCTTATTTTGCTAACACATCTCTTGTTATATTTATGCCAGTGGGAGATATTACAAAGACATGGTTGCATGAGCTATAGAATAGAGAAAAAAGTCAATATAAATGAGAGTCTTAGGGTTGTAATTTAATTCCATATCAAGGTTATTATAAAAAAAGTAAATTTGAATTTAGCAACTGTTCTTTTTCAGTTTACAGATATTCAGTATAAGGAAGAAAATGTTTCACTTGCAGTTTGCTAAAGTACGAGGGCAGTCTTTTTAATTAACATTGGCTTTAAACTATGTAATACTAATAGGAAAAAATAATGGCATTACACAATAAGTATAAAAAATCATGAAGGTAGCTCTGAAGTGTGATTTGGGGGACTTTTCTGACATTATGTTATTAAAGAAAACACATTTTGGGGCAGCTGACCCGCTCACACTTTTGCCAATGGCTATGTTGATGCTAACACTCTTCCATTCCACACATCATTGTCCTCTGTTTTTATGGTACTGACACTCACTAAAGGAGTGGGAAATTGTCCAGATTGGGCAGATCAGATTATTTTACCTCCTTAGCTAGAGTGATTGCTCCAAAGAGTGGACAGAAAATTTTTACCAGTCCAGTCAAAGTCCTCCCAGGAATTGAACGGAAAACAAAATTGGAGCTGGAGGACTTTGGCGTCATGTATTAAAGAAGTGGAAATGAATCTGAAGCCATTGTCACCAAGTTTGCTGACATCATAGTGAAGGCCCATTGTCATTGGGAGAGAATGAAGCCTGACAGAGACATACAGAGAGGAGTCCTACCGAGTCCCAATTTTTTAGGCTGGAATATCCCCAGATCTATATGAATCCCTAAAGATTTTCCTTTTAGTCTCTGACCTAGCACAGTATTTCCCCAAATATCTTTTTTTGTTTTAACATACGTTAAGTCTGATTTCTGTCACTTGCAACTTACAAAGTCCTGACCCAGAAATGTCTCCCATTTCGATAGCATCTGATAAAACTTTGTGATCGTGGAAATACTCTGTAGCTATTCTGTCCAGCACAGTAGCCACTAAGCCTGTGTGGCTGTGGAGCACTTGAAATGTAACTAGACTGAAAACATAATTTTAACATTTTGTTTAATTTGAATTATTTTAAATGTGAATAGTCACATGTCGCTAATTAGACAGCACAGCTCTAGAACATCCCCCAAAATTTCATTACATGGGATTTTGTCATCAGTTTAGTAAATTACAAGGGCACTTCCAGATTTTTTTTTTTTTCTTTCTGGAAAAATTTTGTAACCCTTAGCAGAGGCTGTGATAACTCTTGTGTGCACTCCACTTCTCACCAGGTGTTTTATTTTACTCTTTATATCTTTCTCTGCTTTCTTTTTTTTTTCCTCATCCTACCTTTTTTGCCCTTCTTAGTCTCTCCCATTTTCTTTCATCATGTGTTTTAACAACAGCTAATTCACACTGAGTTCTTAATACCTTCCAGATAATATAGTAAATGCTTTATCTTGCATTAATTCCCTTAAATTTCACAGCAAACATAATAGATGCAATTTTACATATTGCAGAAAGGGAAATTTAAATGCAATTTAAGTGCCTTAAATTTGAAGCAATTTTAAATGCCTTACTCTGATCACAGAATTAGTAAATGGTAGAGTTAGACCTTGAGCCAAGGTCTAATGGAAATAAAGTCATTGATTTTAATCACTAGTCTAGATAGCCCCTTTCTATTTTATACAGTCTGACTGTAGTCTGACTATGATAACAGCTGTTAATGCTATAGACTTTCTTCCTAGAAAAGTGCGTATACATACACAATTTCACATCCCACATCACAGAGTGTTTAGGGATTTCCTGAAGATTAATGTGTTTCATGAGTCACAGGTCATTTAGTGAATACTCACTAGAAAACTCACAGAACCACATTAAGAAGTTTTATCCTGGCTAAGCTAATATATTTTGTAGGCCCAGTTATGTCCCACAAATTTTGGTGTGGATTTTATTTCATGTTTTTAATTTAAATGCATAATCATATTTTAAGCAGTGACTAGTCAGTTTGGAAATTCCTAATAGTTTAAGTCACATCTTCATGAACACAGTGGTTGGCACAAGCTAAATCCTAAAAAAAAAAATGTAGTTTTAGTTTTTCCATAATGGCAAAATTTATGTATTTGTACTTCTTGGTACATTTATATTGTTTAGTGGTTGCATACTAAGCCCTATGTTTGCTTGCATACATTCTTACTTTTCTGGATTGTCATTCACTTTAAAATTACAAATGTTAAAATTGCATTCTAAGGGACTTTGTAAAGGATAGTGGGACTTCAAGATATTACTGACTTAGGGTGGAGAGAGCTTCTGGGTCTGAAACCTTTGGAAAACACTACTTAGAATTCTGCTCTTGAAGATTTACAATTCAGTTAGCCTATTAAATACTCTGAATGTTTCCAAGGGATGGGATGGCACATTGTTGTTCTTAAGAGTTTGTGCTTTGGAGTTAGATAGACCTGGGCTTGACTGTTGGTTCTACCCTGTGATAGCTGTATAACACTGTGAGCCTTATATTTACCAGTTGCAGCCTTTTGTTCAAATGCCAGTGACCCAAAAAGATATATGGTAGCAGTCACTGCCACCTTGGACTGCTCCTTCGCTTGGGGCTGGTGGGGATGGGAAGGGAGAGAAAATTTCCCTTAGATAAAGCCATGTGCATGGAGAGTGCCATAATTACTATGTTTTATAGAAATGTCAAGTGATTAAACAATGTCTATCTGGCCATTTGTTTATTATTTAGGCCCATCCTCTTTCTAAAATCATCTGCAGTGAGTGATGGTCATTAGGTGCCTAGAAACTGAACAAGTATATCTAATCCCTAGTGACAAATTTTTCTAAAATATCATCTACAACTTCGATATATCTATACTTTAAATAAGTCCACAGAATGTTAAACATCATTTAATCCAACTTCCTATACTATGTGAAATGTTATATTAAAATCCATTCTTCAGGAGTTGATGTTACACTTCATTGTGCCACTCAAGCTTGAAACCTAGGAGTCATCCTTGATTTTTTTTTTACTCAAGACAATTAAGAGATCTTTAAATTCTTCCTGTTTTGTCCTCTGAATATTTCTTGACTCTCTTTTTCTCTCTCCACTCTTACAACCCATTTGTCTTTTATTAAAATTGCCTCCTAATCTTCTTGCTCCCATTTTTTTTTCTTACTCAAAACCATCTTTCACTCAGCCACTAGAATGATTTATTCAAAGCTCAAATCTTACTATATCACACTTCTACCTAGTATACTCTCATGACTTGCTGCAGAAGAAATTTCAAGCCTATGTGCATGGTTTTCTGCTACTTGATACCTGAACATTTCTGCAGCCTCATTTTCTGAAAATTTCTGCTTCACCTATTACATTTAGCAACTACTTGTGGTTTCATGCGTTACACCAAACTACTGCTTATCTAATTACCTTTGTTTGTTACATTTTCTTTTTTGAAATCTTTCATTTTCCATTACATGAACTGGCTTGAAGAACATGCTCAGTGTTTGGAATTCAGCTCAGGCACACCCTCATTTAAGAATCTTTTCTAGATTATGCATTCTCTCAGTTGAGTTGCATGTCTCTTTTTGGTGAATTTCTCTAAAGTTATATTTACATCATTGTGTGTGTCTTTCTCCCTCATTGAATTTAAATCGAGGATAGGTCCTAGATCTTAATAACTTTTGTATCATGAAGATCTAATACAGTTCCCAGAACTTAGTATGTTCTAGTAATTGTTTAATAAACTAATAAGTTCAGACACAAGTAAAGGAATGAGAATATCTGGCATATGTATCAACAGTTCTAATGGTATTGAATTAACTGTTTCACAATATGGCCCATTCCATGGTGGGACAACTAACTACTAGAAAGTTTTTCATCACATTGAGTTGAAACGAGCATTCTTGTAACTCAACCATTATTCTTTATATCTTCCATTTGCCAGTATACAGAATAAATCTTTAGATTAGTCATTGATGTGTTTGAAGATGAATTTATGTCCTTCTGAATCATATTTTTTTTCCAGGCCAAGTGCTCTTCACTTCTCAAAAGTAAAATATGTTCATTGCTAGGTTATTTTAGGATCTGTGTTAACAAAAGAAAACTTCAAGGCCCTTTTAGTTTGCAGGCAAGAATTTTAATACATGGTAAATTCTAGTAGTTTTTGAATGTCAGAATTAGTGAAATTAATCAGCTTAAGGGTACAGGATTTAAGATTAAGGGCAAAGACACATCACCTCATACAGGTATTACCAATAGAAACAGAGATAAAGCATCAGGCATGAAAGAGAAGTAGTCATTCCAGGAGTTGGTTTTCTTGAGCACAGCTAAGCCACAGGGCAGATGCCAAGAAGGGGACAGACTTGGATCTGTTTATCCAAAAATGAAGTTGTTTTCTTCCTTCAATTCAGTAGAAAGTAAGGCAAAGTTTTAGGAACTAGTAGCAGAGATCGGTGATTTGTGGTGTTATTAGCAGTTTAGATTTTGAGTCAGAAGGAATATTAAGGGTCACAGTAAACTGAAAAAGAAAGTAGACAAAAATATTTGTACTAATGTTCCTTCCTATAGATGTCAATATATATTTATACATGCATATGTAATATATATATGAATCATATTTATAATTTTTTTCAACCATTCTTACTTCAGTTTCATAATAGTCCAGAATATACATAGAGCAGGTAATGCAAAAGAGGCATGTCTGAAACCACCAGGTTTTCAGCGGCAGAACCACTAAAAGTTGCTTATTGAATTCTAGTTATAAAAAAATAACGGGGAATAATAATCAACAGGTTATGCATTTGGCTTGCAGAGAGGCAATGATCCACTTATAATTCCAAGTCAGTTTGCATCCCTATATAGTGTTTTGTTTCAAAATAAAGGTATCCTTGAAATTTAATACAGTACACTTATAAAGGTATAATGTACTTATATGCTTTATAAATATTGTTATACTATCATATATATGTTATGATGTTTCAAAATACTAAGAAAAAAATACACCTTCGAAAAAGTTGTTAGTTTAAATAAACTGGAAAAGGTTTTTGTTTGTTTGTTTTGTGGTTCATTGTTTTTTTTCTAGTGTACATTTGTATGCCATATATATATTTGTGGTCATTTATATTTACATTTTTTAATTTAATGTTTAATTTGCATATAGGTTCCACCTGGTGGAGTTCCTGTAGGTACTAGGTGTTAATTTTGTGTTTGCTCTTTTGTTAATTGCTGTGGTTCATTTTCTTGTTCTTTTTCCTTTCTACAAAAAAAAAAAAAGGCAATTACTTCATTATCACTTATAAAGACCTAAAACTATTAAAATATATATGTAATTTAAATTTATTACATCATATTATTGGTTATAGTAGTATGAAATTATGGAGAATCCAAACTGCATGTGAACTTAAACAAAGATTATTTAATTATTAATTTTTTTAGCCCATGGAGCATTAATAATTCATTATTGCATTCTTTTAGAAAAATTCTAATCTTAGAGTCGAACCCTTTTAAACAAGGTACTTCAGAGAACTACTGTCAACTAATTCAAATTGGCAGATGAGATTAAATTTTTTGTTATTTTCTTGTTATGCTTTGTAATTTATATGTATGCGCATAAGTATGCATATGTATGTGCACATATACATTTCTGTGTTGTATGTGCATATATATGAGGATGCATATAATCTTGTGTGTGTATGTATGTGTGATGTCATCTTTTGAGTCTCATTGGAAACCCATAGTTGGTTTTAAATCCAATAGACTGTCATGTTTGAACATATTTATTCTATATGATGAGATTTTAAAATTTTACATTCATATGTTTACCTTTGTGTTTGTATATGTGTTTACTTTTGCATTCACTTTATTTGTGCTGTGAATAAGTATCAGAGTTTGTTTTATACTCCCAGAAAATAATACACAAATTAACAAAGTAATATATTGTGCTTTTGGTATATGCTGAATGTATACTTTAGAGTAAAATAATATTTCTTTATGTTGGGGAAAAAGATTGTTATATTAATCAGCCTTCTGTGTATATTTTGATTTAGAAAACTAATATTTAATTTAAATAAATTTATTTAAATTAAATAAATAAATTTATAGACACAAGGACTACATAAAATATACTGTCCCTATCAGAATAATAAGCCAGAGCATTATCTTCCATTTACACTCATAGTACACCACACCTGAAACTAGTATTATCCTTACAAATGAATCTAAGGTATTAAACTTTGAGTGATAACCGGCTGAACATTTCCAAATCTGCCTTCTTAAATTCTTATACTTAAATACCCAGACATTTACCAATAGCATCTATGCATGCTATATACATATATAAATTTTAGAAGGTTATTATTTTAAATATTAATAAACTTCAAAAGTTATATTTTAATCAGAAATTAACTGTGCAAAGCAGATTGGAATAAGCTGTAAGATGCCATGTACAATACTAACATTATGCGTTCTGTTATTTTTTTTACATAAAACAGCCTGCAGTTCTGGGAAATGTTATTTTAGTTCCTAGCTAGTTTTTATAAAAGGACTTGAAATGGAGACAATTAAATTATCAAAAGGACTTTAGTGTTTCTGGTTATCAAATATGAGAGAGCCTGTTTATGAAGTCCTGGTGTGTATATCATCTTCGAATGGGAGTTGCTTGGCAATGGAAATCTTGTCGCTTTCATAAATTTGTGAAATAGTGTGGTTTGTGATACAATCATACCACAGTCACATATACATACATTGGTTTACAACCCAACATTCATTACAGTATTGCACTATCTCAGTACCTGACATTAAAAAAATGCTTAAAACGTGGTGAGTATATGAATGAATATATCTAACAAATTTACTAACAGAAGCTACAGTTGAAAGGAAGAAGAGAAATTGAGAGAGGATTAGTCATAAAGGAAGTAGAGAATGACTGAAGGATTTGAACAAAAGGAAAGAAGTAAATATTTGGCAAGCAAATCACATAGCAAAACTTGCTCAGCTTGGATTACTCGTAGTGTAATATGAGGAAAAGAAGCTGTGTTTGTTGGCACCATTGTTGGTACGTTCAGAGAACAGAAAAAAATATATGAATTTAAAAGCCTAGTGACTTTACTTTGATAGGTAAAATCAAGGGTAAACACTAAAAAGGCAGACACTCATATTTATTTAGTTTTTTTAAATTAATTGAAACTGTATGCTAACATTTGTGATCATTTAAAAATAATAATTGAATTAGATTACAGTTGGCTCTAAAGTATAACAAAAGAAGAATCCCAAAAATGTGGTTTAAAAATATGTTTTAATGTGTATTTTATAAATTACTTTTTAAAAGAATTTAACTTTTTATTAACTAACCTATTTGATTAACCAAAATACCCCACTTCCTAGCCATGCTGAGAAACTGGGGTCATGGCACTGAAATGAAAACAGCTGAATGCCCATTGGAAAATATCAGTGAGAAGCCTCTTGATTTTTTTACAACTCTTAACAACTTTGATTTTTTATAAGTGGACCAACAGATATTATTATCTATAGTATTAATTTTTTTAGTGTTCCGAGATAAATGTAGCACATTGACCTTGTATCAAAATCATGGGCAAGGAAGCTGCCATGATATAGCTAAATATTATCTCCTAATAAGATACTGCAAATACAGAACTTGTGTCAGGTTCAAATGAAACCATTCATTCCAAGGTTATTTGAAGTATACACATATTGAAACTTTAGGGAGAGGTAAAGTATCTTGTGGATCAAATCATGCCAACCTTTTAATATAGTAGCGTGCATTTCAACTTTCTCACTTCTACATAGAAATTTTTAAAATATGAGTTCTAATTTTTTTTTTCTTTTTAATCGACAATGTGTTTAACAATTCCTGGCTCTCTACTCCGCCCTCAGCCTTTGATATCAGACTTAGAAATCTGTGATATTAAATCACATTTCAAACCATAATATTTTAAAAGTTGCCATAATCTGTAAAACACCTTACCTCGCTGTATCATCCCTGTATCTGTTTTTTCACAGCCTTCCTGGTAGTCCACTCTCTCTCAACATTCCCATTTTATTTGCTGCACCTTCCTTGCTATTCCACTATGCAGATGCCAATCCAAGCCTACCCATTTTATGTCTTTGTTCTTTCTCTGAATTGTAGAGATTAATACCTTGTCTTTCAGAGATGGCAATAAGATTGTGAAGGATTTCCAAGGCCTAGTTAATTACCTGTGTTTTGAACTTTTGCAGTCACTTCCTTTTTATGTATATATCATTTTTTTCTAAACCCTTTTTTCAGACACGTGTCAATTCATATATTTTGAATCTAATCATCTGAAATATTTTAATTAAAATAAATATTACGTTTCCCCTTGGAGAATCTTTACATTAAAATAAGAAAGAGCAAGCACATTATTTATAGGTAATGAATTATATATATAACCAATTTTATTTCTATTTTACATTAAACATGAGAACAGGTTAATAATATGCATGTGTGCAGTTTATTACCACAAATGAATTAATTGTAAAATTCTACAGCTAAAATTCTTGCCTCCAATTTCCTTTTCTTGTATTTATTTCTTATTTCTCGAGTCCAATGAAGTTCTGGAAAATATTGATATTAAATAATCAATAAGAATGTATTCAAATGGACTGTTTTCTGTCTTCTTCTTCTTCCTATTTTTCCTTTTATTCACATTAATTATACTAGTACTTATTTAAGTATTTTATTTTCCACAAAGTGAGTAATTGTCTGTGGATAGTTTTGTGCAATTATGAGTAAATTTCTAGTTAAATCTTTCTTTTCTTTAGAAATTCTTAATACAGTTATATATTTTTGTAATAAATTTGAAAAATTAATTTCCAGGTAATGAACTAATAAATGCATTGTTTATTAACATTATAAATAATGGCACTTTTTTTTTTTTTAAAGACGAAAGACCCAGAGCTTCACCTTTTTCTGAATGATTATACTTCAGTCTTCACTATCACGCAGACTGGAATCACTCGCTACCTCACCTTACTTCAACCAGTGGACAGGGAAGAACAGCAAACTTACATCTTTTCGGTAAAGAGATTTCATATATATGTATATAAATATACATATATATGTATGCAAGAGAAAGAGGTGTCTGTTTAAAACTGAAAAGGTCAATGATTTGAAAGGAAAATGCAATATTTTCAAGTAATAACAGAGAATATAAATAATAAAAAATGCTTCACATGTATTTCTCTTTTTTCTGTTTGTAAGTTTGTGTAGTTTATTACCATTCTTTCCAACAGAAGAAAGACAAATTTTGAAATGAAAACAAGAAAATGGGAATCTCAGTCTTCACCATACACTCATGATTGACTTAAATTGAGATATTATAAAGTAGAATCAACAAAATAAAAAAATTATTTTCTAACATTTATTTATTTATTTATTGTTATTGCATTTTTAACTTTGTCATAGGGTTAGGCCAGTGGTTCTCACTGGGGATGATTCCTGCACCCACCACCCTCCCCATCCTGCCCTTCCCCAGGACCTGTTTGCAATTTCTGGAAAGAATTTTGAATGTTACTCTTATGAAGAGGTGCTATTGGCATCTGGTGGGTAGACACTGAAGATGCTGATAAACCTTTTATAATACACAGGACAGCCTCCCACAACAAGAATTTGTAGGTTAGGTTAGTGAAGAGAGAGAGAGAGAGAGAGAGAAAAGTTGACAGCTGAATAGAGGTAAAAAGGAAGTTCTATTCATTATCCAAATTTCTGAGCTAGATTTTATTCAAATATAGGGGGAACATGAGCTGATAGAAAAGGGTAGGTAATGGAATTTATATAAGGAGGATTTTTGTCGGGAAAAGCTTACACAGCAAACTCAGAGCTTTCAGAAAACCTAAAGTCCCCAGTTAAAACTTAGATACAGAGTGGATTTCAAAAGTCATTCAGAACGAGGATGGTAGTGTTATAGCATTGATTTTTTGGTGAGACCTTCTTTAAAAGTTAATAATGTGGGCTTCCCTGGTGGCGCAGTGGTTGAGAGTCTGCCTGCCAACGCAGGGGACACGGGTTCGAGCCCTGGTCTGGGAAGATCCCACATGCCGCGGAGCGACTAAGCCCGTGAGCCACAACTACTGAGCCTGCGCGTCTGGAGCCTGTGCTCCACAATGGGAGAGGCCGCGACAGTGAGAGGCCCGCGCACCGTGATGAAGGGTGGCCCCCACTCGCTGCAACTGGAGAAAGCCCTCGCACAGAAACGAAGGCCCAAAATAGCCAAAAATAAATAAATAAATTAATTAATTAATTTTTTTTAAAAAAAAGTTAATAATGTAATTAAGATATCACTCTTAACGAATGCCAATGGGTCCTTTAAAAGTTGTGATTTTTGTGAATTATTAGAAAATGATATTACATGTTTAGGGCACCTATTTTCTTGACTGATGTAAGCATGTTGGCTGTAAAAACAACTGTTGCATTGTAAACAAAACATGTAAGAATGGAGAATATTTTACTATTAATTTTTTAAAGGTTAAATAGTAGTTAACTCCTAAAAATTAGCAGTGTCATTGGCCATTTCAAGCCTCTAAGACATTTTACCTATCAGCTTCTTTAAAACGTGCTTGCATTCAATACATTAAAAACAAAGCAGACTCCTCCGTAATTGTTTCTTAGCACATTAAAACACTTTGATTATATGTACTATTATAGTTTTATTACTTCCTTTTATCAGCAAACATTTTAGCACCCTTTTAAAACTGTAAATTACATATGAGAAACTTCTTAAATTGTAGGAGTTAATTCTGTAGTGCTTATGTTTGCACGAATACTCTATTAAATGTATTTTTCTATCCCCAAAGATAACGGCATTTGATGGTGTTCAAGAAAGTGAGCCAGTTACCGTCAATATTCGGGTGATGGATGCAAACGATAACACTCCAACCTTCCCTGAAATATCCTATGATGTCTTTGTTTATACAGATATGAACCCTGGGGACAGTGTCATACAGGTGAGAATATTTGAAGCAATTATTTCCTTGGGCATTATACAAAGCATTGGTGAAGACATTGCTGAAGAAATGAAAGTGAATTTCAGACTTATTGTATGGCATAATTTAGCTTAAAAAGCTTTAAATTTATGTTTACTTTTTGAATGAAAGTATATCTACATGGACTTTAAAGTAGAATTAACTAGATGTACACATAGCTGTTTGACCTTTTATACTTGATTTTTAAAATGTATTGAACATATTTAATTAATATAATGAATATATTTAATATACTGAAGTTTCAAGCATTAAACATGTAGCTTAAAACTTCAAATTATTTTGAACTCTTGTAGAAATTGGTTAAATTTCCTTTGCAGATAAATACAAAGGACTGTATTAATAAATTGCTGGGTAATACTATTAGACATTGATTACCTGGACATGAAATAGAATCATTACAATGGGAAAAATTAAGATTAGATAGTAGATTGTATCTTTGAAAACACAGAAATCTGGCAAAATCTTTATCCTTGATTTATTTTATTTTTATCATTAGCTATACTTATTACATTTAAATAAATTGCAAGTTATCTCACAATCTTTTTTGTGTTCTGTATATAAACCATAAAGAAGTAATAATATTCTTCCTTGAGGATTTTTAGAAATCTGGTTGATTCTAGTACTTTCCAAACTGGCTGTACATCAAAATTATCTAGGGAGTGGTTGAGAAATACAGATGAGAAAGATTCACTTCAGCTTTCCTGGATCTGAAGCTCTATAAGTAATACTTAAGTAATCAATATAAAAAACAAACCCAAAAGGTTTAAGTTGCCCAGTCATGTAAAGACCACTGATCTATATTTTCCTCTACATCTGAGAGTCAGATTTAATAATTTGAAATTACTCTCAAGCCAGGAAGGTCATGATTCTTTATACTTTTTAGAGTATTAGAAAGGCTCCTAATTATTACTAAAGTTTATATATAATATATATTATATAACATAAAATATATAATAATATAGAATATAATCTAATATATAATAGTACAGTATATAGTGAATACTAATAAATAAATTTGTATACCTATATATTTTAGTATTAGATAAATAGTTCAGAGCAGTAAAAAAGCATTCCAAATGCCTCAGCAGTGTACTTAAGTCTTTATGTTATGGTTGCTCTTCTCTCCAGCTTCATCTTTGGCCCTCTATTTCTATATGTATGTTTCAGTCCTACTGAACTATCATTTCCAGTTACCTGAATGTGCCTTGCTCTTTCCCATTTTCTCTAATTATCTCCTTTACCTTGATCTCTTTCCCTTCTATTTATAGCTTGATTACTTTCTCCTATTCTTTAGACTTTTTACTTTGTGAGGAAGCATTCCTTGGTAGTTTTCAGTAGATAATTCCTAGTAATTCTTCTTCCTTAATAGTTCCTGTTCTTGCAACCCACCAATAACAGTAGTTTCTAGCCAAGATATTATGATACAGTGGTGTGTCCTCATCAGTGTGAAATGTGTGGAAGAAATAGTTAACAATATGTCTCATGGCTTCTGTATACTATTTTCTGTTAACCAAGAACACTTCTTATCTGATCTTTTACAAGGCTAATTCACTCTCATCATTCAGGACCCAGCTCAAAATATCATCTCCTCAGAGAAAACTTTCCTAACAGCTTAGTGTCAATAGACTCCCAGCATACACACATACATATACACACCCCGTCACACATTCTTATTCTGTAACTTTCTCTCATCACTTTCATAACCAATATGACCAACTAAAATTATCTTCTTTTCTTCTTGTCCCCACCCCGAACTAAAAACTCCATGAGTGGCCATCTGTCTTGTTTGCTACTCTAATACCAGCACATGCCAGACATACTAGCCATGCAGTAAATATTTGTTCAAAGGATGAATTATTGCCTATTTTGCATGATATAATTGTTAATATAAATTAGAGATAATTCACTGCTACCCCTATTTTATTTATTGGATTAAGATGTGCTTTCTTCAGTGATATAGGAAGGGGTAACATTATAGACTGAGTGCTGAAAATTCACCTAAAAATGCATCCATGTGAATGTCCTCTTCCATGTATGTGGGTAGTGGGGAAAAGGTTTCAAACAGCCACAGTACATTTTATTCATATCTTGGTTATGGCACTTGTCATATTGATGAAATCCACCTTTTTTACCCATTTGTCTTGAGGGCACAACTATAATTTGTTTCTGTATCCATAGCCTGTGTATCCATAGTGCCTGGCATATAGTAGATGCCTAAACTAGTAGATGCTTAATAAATGTTTATTTGAGGATGAAAGAAAGAAAGATCTGTAAACAAGTAGATCTGAATGAATGGGGAGGAATAAGTGTATTGGTCTTTATTTCTAGTGAATTGATGGACCTAGAGATCTACATTTATCTTTACTGAAGCACTCTTTCATAGGGAGTAAAATTATGGTTTATACAGATAAAGGAATGAAAATTATTGTCATGTTCTTATTTAATTAGATCTGATTCTCATCTCTATAATAACATAATTGGAAATAAAAGTAAGTTTATACAGAAAACCCCCCAGCAGGGAACTGGAAAGTGTAACTAAGAAAACGATAGCAGTTATGTGGTGGAACCGTATCTCAAAAATGTTTGCCTTGGGGGATCAAAAGCTTATTTCTGGCATTTGCAGTCTACAAGAGTTAATTTCCCTTATGTATCTCTTTATAAAACACTTTTTGCCTTGCCTTTAAAGAGTCATATTTTATATATTTCCCTTTGAAAATCTATTTGAACATAGATTGTTTTTGTCTATGTGCCTCTAATTTCTTAACTTATTTAAATGCCAAGAAATGAAGCCTTTTTAATTAGTATTTTTAATGTTATTCTGGTATGTGGTAAAAGAGTGGTGTGGCTATAAAGCATTCTCCAAGGGCCTAGAAATAAAAGGAAATAGATTTCCCAGTGAGAGAAAAAATGTAAAACAGAGCAAAATAATTCAGAACCGTGATCTGCAACTGCATTTTAAGGGTCATAAAATGGGTTCTTATGCTCCATTCATCACTAACCGTTCAATAACCTGCCTTTCCTCACTAACTCCACAGAAGATCAACTGGTTTCCTCTTTGGTTAGTAATCTGTTGTCAACAGGAGTGAAAGTGTTAGAAACAAAGGAGACAATGAGCACTCTCCAGCAAAGAGAGCCTTGGAAAACAGATTTTAAGTATTATAATCAGATCATTTTCAGTGTAGACATGAGACTATCTTGGCCTGATGTAAGTACATAAGTATTTGAGTCTACTGTCTTCTTATTATGAGGTAGCTCTCCTTGTCCACAAGCGTGGATCAGTTGGTGATAAAAATGTGAGTACTACCCAGGTTCTTGTTAAAAGTTCTCAGTTATAAACTAGCCTTCTGACTTTATTATGCTTGCTTATTGTAAAAAGGAACAGGGTGATTCTGACATGTATGGTTCATGAAATACACTTATGGGAGCACTGCCATAAAACAGCAGCTGCATCTTTCACAACTGAAAATTAAGTGTAATCAGGTTATGAGCACATCTTGTGTTAAGAGAGAAATTACAGGCATGAGTGAGTATGATTCTTCAGTTCATGCAGTGTATTTTTTGCTGCACAAAAGACAATTTTGTAGGCCATCAGTGAAATCTTCCAGGTTCACTCTAAATGATATCCCACTCTGTTGTGTTAAGGTCTCATTCACACATTGCTAGTTTTCTTGAAAAACCAATTGCTCTATATTGGAGATATAGATTTTTATATATAATTATATAATATTAATATTTTAAAGATGCAGATTTTACGATTTGTAGTTAGCTATCCTGTCTGTACTCCAAAGATGCTATTCCTAGACTTTTACAATTCTCTTAAATCAATGGTTCTTCGTCCTGAGTATTAGAGTTCTACCTGAGAAACTTTAAAAAATATTGATGCCTGGACTACACCCTGAAATATTTTTATTTAAATGATATGGTAACACATAGTAGAGTCACTTGGAGAGATTTTATTTAATAAAACAAAGAAGCTCTAATATGTAGCTAATTTTGAGAAAAACTGCCTTAAACCTTAACAATATTTTTGTACCCTCTGAAAAATGGAATCTTAATTTATTAAGATGGAGTCCCTCATGGAGTGGCGTCCTTTGATTGTCACCCGCACCTCTTCCCATATTTCTTGTTTTTCAGTTCTTACTTTCTTTTTTCATGTTTCTTACTCCTCTTCACTGCTTTAAAGTCCACCCCTTCCCCTCACCTTCACTTGTGCTCACTAGTTATTCCATTCTTTCAATTTTATTTTACTACAATAATCTCTTCCTCTCTATTGATTCTTTCCCTTTGGCCTATAAGCATTTTTAAATCCTCCTATGCCGTGGTCTAAACACTCTTCCCAGATAAGATTTCATGCTACTATCTAACTCTGATATTCCAACTCTGATGTATTTAAGCATTTGGATTGATAAATCTAGATAGTTTATTATTTTATTCTGTATTTATGCATAATTAATACATAGTTATAAATCTGGCCTTCGCTCACATCATACTACTAAAATCATATAAAATCATAATTCTAATGAGTCAAACACAGAAGTAAATATTTCTCCATACTTAATCTATGTAAAACTCTCAAATTTACCCTTTTATGGAAAACCTCCCTGGTTCTCATCCTAGCTGTCTGGTGGCTGAGGGACTTCTTGCTGGCTTCTTGTTCAATTCCCAATCTTTCAATATTAACATTTTCCAAAAATCAATATATAAATTTCCTCTCTTTCATCTATTCCCAAGTTTTCAATCATCACTTTTATGTGTACTCATGTCACCCAAAGTTAAATGTCCTGTGATGACCTGAGCATCAAGCTGTTGGAGATGGCAAGGTGGATATTTGACAGGCAGCTAAAACAGGACATACTCTAAGGTAAATTGACTAATACATTATCTTTCTTCTGATACAGAAACACAGACACAGACACACCCACAGACACCCACAGACACACCCACACCCACACACACACCCACACACACACACACACACACACACAGAGACTCAAACATACATAACCTGTCTTCTTTGGAGGAAATTATATTTTGAAGAGCCCAATTGATCTTGGATTACCCTGGCTTCAGGCCAGCAACTATAGTCATGTTTCTTTTCTCCCTCCTTCACCTGCATACATCCCAGTGATTGTCCGATTGTCCGGTTTCTGAAAATGCTGTTTCAAAATGTACCTGTCTGTCATCATTTCCTTTTCCATGCCCATGCACTGCCATAAGTTAGGCTGCTACAGTTGACTCTGACAACTGTATTTTTGCAGGTTCCCCACCTCACTGCTACAAATGATTATTCTGAAACACAGACACAAGTCAAAATAGGTCCTTATCCTACTGAAGGAAGAGTCTAATCTCCACACCATGTAGTCAAGGACAGCTATGTAATACTTCAAGTATTTTTGTTTCATCTCATGCTACATCTCTCCATGTAACCAACTTTGAGGTTATATAGAGGGTTTGTTCAGCATAGAATATCCTTCCTGTTCTATGCCTATTGATATCTCTCTCAGGTTTTAAAATTTAATCCAAATTGTACCTTTTTTCATTCTTTTACACACAGTTCAAATATTATTTTTTAAATAAAGTCTTTATTTTCATAGCAAGTCAGAATTCATTGTTCTTTCCATCATACTCCCACATATCTAGGTGGCAGTTCTATCTCCCATACATTTTACTGTGCCTTGCATTAAAGTTAGCTTTTACATCTCTGCCTAACCTACTGAACCATAAATTCCTTTTAGTGATCTCTAACCACCAGTGGTCAGCACAATGATTTCCACATAGTAGGGATTCACCAAATATCCATTGAATTTATTCCCTCAATTAATTTGCTCTCAATTAGTTTAGAAAGAGTCTCATTCTAGAAATGCGTTCTATTTGGCTTAAGAATTCTCTCTGCCACACACAAAGTGTTATCTCCCATAGCCCTTTCCAAAAGAGTCTCTAACTTTTTAGCCTCAGCCAGGCTATCCCTTTACTGCTCTTAATATGGAAAAAAACATTACATTGAAAACGTTCCTGATTACTAATGCTGTGTCACAAGTCATTGAATATTAGAGCTAGAAATTACTATGAAAATATTCCTTGTTCACAGACTGATTTTATAAAGAATTTGAGCTAGTACATTGATAAAAAATTGGTCCAAATTCACAAAGTTTGTAAGTGGCAAAGTTGATGTTAAATCCAATTTAAAGATAATAGTATCTGTTACCAACATTTTAAATCAAGTATACTCCAATAAAAATTTTTTAAAAATACAAAAAGCATTTTTTAAATAAGGATAATAGTATCTGGAACCAGACTAACCAGTTGTGTCCCTTTCTGTCACTTTGTACCCTATGTAACCTTGCACAAATAGCTTATCCTTCTGTACTTCAGTGTTCTACTCTTTAAAATGTTGCTGCTAATAGTACCAGCTGTATTAAATTGGTTATATGAACTACTTCCATATGTGCATTATAAATGATTAATCTTGTATAAAGTCATCCAGTTATTATTAATATCAATTCATTCTCATGAATTATATAAAGCATTTATGATAATTAATATCCTTTACTGCCTTATCTGTGTATATCTCTATGTGCCCTGTATATTATTTAGTACCCTGTGGAGGACATATAAACATTACATACAGTATTATATGTTAAAATTATTTTTATAATTTCCAATATTATAAACAAAATTAGGATAAGTCTATGTAGTATTTTAATGACTTTGACAATTTATTGTATGTCAAATAATGATATTGTTCTCTGTGGTAAGTATACGTGTGTATGTATATGTGTGTTTGTGATATCATGATTAAAGTTTGAGGGTATATTTATTTAAGGTCTTAGTGGGGTTTAGTATTTTAAGCAAATACTAGATAAAGATTTGTTGAGCAAACCTTTCAAAATTGTAAATATACTCTTACATTTGTACATAATTTTGTCTTATATTAAAACAATTTAACTTTACTAAAGATCATACAGTTTCTTACCTAAACCCATTTGCATTAGAATCAAAACTTATAACCAAAATAATGACTCTTAAAATATATAGTTTACTCACTCGTGTTGCAGACTTTAATTATATTGAAGTTTTATTATATTAAATATATTTTGTTGAAATGGCTGATATTCATTAAATTCTGAATACAAGTCCCTTATCAGCTATATGATTTGCAAATATTTTCTATTTTTGTGTATCATGCTGTTAGTGTCACATCTAAGAAACTTTTGCCAACAAGAGTTCACGAAGATTTTCTCCTATATCACCTACTATGAGTTTTATAGTTTTAGCTTTTACATTTTACATTTAGATGATCCATTTTTAATTAATATTGCATATGCTATGAGATAAAGGTCTCTGTTCATTAAAAAAAATCTTTTGCATATAAATATCTCAGCAGGTTTTATTCAAAAAACTATCTTTTCCCCATAAATTACCTTGGTATTTTGTTGTAAGTCAGTTAGCTATAAATGTAAGAGGTTACTTCTGGACTTCTGTTAATCTGTATGTCTAGCTAATGTCGAAACTACATCTTGATTGCTGTGGGTAGATAGTGTGTTTTCAAATTGATAGTGTAATTCCTTCTTCATTGTTTTTCTTTTCTAAAATGGTGGCTATTCTAGGTCCCTTGTATTTCCATATAATTTGAGGATTAACTTGACAATTTCCACCAAAAAGCCTGATAGAATTTTGATAGGGGTTACACTGAATCTATAAATCAAATAAATTTAAAGAATTTCCATCTTAAAATATTGAGTCTTTATATCCATGAACATGGACTGTCTTTCCACATACTTTTAAATTTCTCTCAATAATGTTGTAGATTTTTATTTTGAATGTGCTAGTTTTAATTCATGTTGATTCCTGTAAGCATTTGACTGTCTCCAGTATTTCTCCCAGAATGTTTTCAAGAAATGGATGTCATTTGGCTGATGTCTGCTTAGTGACTCCAGGCTGCTTAATTTATTGGACAGAGGTAGTATTTTATTTTAAAGATAACATGATTAGTGGGGAAATTTATACAGCTAAATATTATATATTTTATTTTTCATACATGTTTGAAGTGCAAATCTGTGGATATTCCATTTGTAGGACCAAGTCAACATGCCCATCCTAACACTGTATGCTACAAGAACTCTTCTGATGATGGAAGTTTGATTAAAATGCACTGGAAGATGAAAAAAATTAAAGCATTTTTATTTACGGGGCAGATTTTCCCATTAAATTAGGAACGGGCTTTATATACCTATAATCTCATAGACCACTGATCACAAGATCATTGAGTTGTTATTGAATTAAATCCCCACCATAGTTTAGTTTCAGGGTTTTTCACAAGATGTTACCATTTTCAGGGTATTCTGAGTCAGTGTCTCAGCTCTTTTCTAATCTTGGACCACCAATAATTCCTTTAAAATATTTTTGTTTACATGTATAGGAACTCAATTAAATGGATTCTTGACCCACTCTTTTATTACTTAGTGTTGAAAGTCTGAAAATTTGTATAAAGCTATTTGAGTAACAAACATAGAATTCATTATTTGGCTTATTTGTTAAACTTCCTACTTGCTAATGATTTATTTGGCACTAGTTGTATTCCCTGAATATATTATCTTATCTGTGGTTGGCTGACTCTGCAGTTTTGGGGTTGTTTCTATCACCTGTGCTTTGCAGTACTGTTTGGTATTTACAGCACCTCCCAGACAGGTGCCTTTTTCAATTTAATTATCATCCAGCTTTCTCCTTTCCAATATCATTTATGAAAATGTTAAATAAGACCAACCGTAATACCTATATCCCTTAAGCACATTTCTCAACACTTCTTCTTAACTTGATGCATTGCCATTTATCACTAAATTCCTTTAGCCGATTTCAGTCCCAGGAAGAATGTTAATATTGAATCCAGTTTGAGCTAAATTTTAATCAGGATTTCCTGAGACATTGTGTTAAGTGATTTACTATAATCAAAATTGATTTCTCCTCTGCTACCCCTGTCCTCTAATTTTCTAATTTTATCCACACACAAAAGAGAATGAGTCTGGCTTGAATAGTTCTCCATAAATATATATCATTCATTCTGACTTTCTGCAAATTGTTTCCTTCTCCTTTGCCTTTAGGACTATGTCTGTCATCCTCACGTAAGTCCCAAAATCGTTTCATGAAATGCCTTTCCTTCTGGCAGCCACATCTGTTCACCCCCAAATACCCAGTCTCAGACTTAGCTGAATTTATTCCTCTGTTTCAAATTTCCTTTTTTTCTCTCAGTTATTTTTGTTGCTGCTATTTCTATGCACATTATCATTTTAAATGCAGTGTATAATAAAAATAGAAATAGGCTATGCACAGTATATCCCCTTAAGCACGATGAGGTGCGTAAAGTACTTTGTTTACATTTCATTAGGATAGTTAACATGATCCTTTGAATGGGCCATTAATTAACACAGCATATCTGAAATTGAATTTAAGTTTCAAGGTAAATGTGTACACTTGCATTTTATCTAAGAAAGTGCACCAAAATGTCCCATAGCTGCCCAAAGAAGTCTGTGGATGACAAAGAACTGCTACTTTATAGAAGTGAAACTCATGGATAAGAAATACGTAATGTCAATAAATAAGAAATTTTTTTTCTGCAGCTTTATTTATTACAACCCTGTGTGTTTTATTAACAGGAAATTTTTGCCTTCCTCTTATGTGTAAACTGAGGCCAGCTTTCTTTTCTTTATCTGTCAAAGGATGAAAACAGAAAATTCTGTGACTCTTTGTAAAATGCGTATTATAAGATTTCCCAGTAGAATCTTTTTTTTTTTGGCCCCCTTAAGTAAATTTATATTTATCAGGAAGTCCATGGGGCTTATTTAACATATTAAATCATAATGACCTTAATTTGGCTTTATGAAATTAATAATGGTTATTCTCTTTTCATATATAATGACCCAAAATAGTCTTTAACTATTGCATATCATTTGCAATGATTATGAATATGTGCAACTTAGCCTTACAGATGCTCATGTGGTATTATGTCAGGGACTCTAAATTGAATTCCTTTTCTCAAAAAAAATATTTCTTGGGCTTGATATTCTTATTTTCTAATTAGATATTCTACAATTGGAGATGCATTTGTTTGCTTTTGAAAAGGTAATACGCTAAGCCTTATCAATCCTTTATAAGTCATTGTGAACAAGATTATAAGAATTTTTGCTAAACCCATGTGTAAGTAAAAAGAATTACAGAACAAGAGAATCCCTGGGAGATGGGAAGGAAAACATTAAGACTGGAAAAAATTAGAGCAAAGGAAGGATGGGAATAATAAAAGCAAT
The DNA here is from genome assembly GCF_039906515.1 of Pseudorca crassidens. Lineage (NCBI taxonomy): Eukaryota > Metazoa > Chordata > Mammalia > Artiodactyla > Delphinidae > Pseudorca > Pseudorca crassidens. The sequence goes on along the minus strand of NC_090311.1, from coordinate 41,217,123 downwards.
TCAGTTTTTCCAGGCCTCTGTCCTTATTAGTATGATAAGACAGAGAAAAAAAAATTCCTATAGGAACAGGCTTTCCTTTTTTTTTTTTTTTTTTTTTTTTTTGCTTTAGGAAATTAAAATAGTCTTCAAGGTTCAAAATCTTTTATCACTCTCACAAGAACAAGAAATTCTTTCCTGATGTGATTGCTTCAGCGTTAGAACACAGTAGCCTCAATTCAAGAAAACAAGAGTGTACATGCTGAGAGAACTTTTTTTACTTTCTTTGTGTGTGTGTGCTTGAAAGCAAGCTTCTTTTGTTGGGTGAAAAAAAATGACACAATGTTGAGAAGTTGAGTCCCAAGAGGATTTATGTTGTTATTTTCAATTCCAGCTCACTGCATTCGACCCAGACGAAGGGTCAAACGGGGAGATCACATATGAAATACTGGTTGGGGCTCAGGGAGACTTCGTCATCAATAAAACAACAGGGCTTATCACCATCGCTCCGGGGGTGGAATTGATAGTTGGGCGGACTTATGCACTCACCATCCAAGCAGCGGATAATGCTCCTCCAGCAGAGAGAAGGTAATTTATATCAGAAGCAATGCAGTCTTTTCATCGCTCCAGTTTAAACCCCCAAATTAAGTTTAAGACGCGCCACAAGCATTCTTTTATCTTATAAACACCTAAATTAGATCAGAAAATCAGAGAGACTGGATTCTCAGGAACTGCATATTCTTCTTTGGTCAAATTGTGGGAAAAGTACAATAAAGTCAAGATTAAACCACAAAATAATTAACTGTGATTTCACAGATGTGAAGGTTGCAAGTCTTTGTTGGGAGGGGGAGTGGGAACGGGGAAATATTAGAGGCATGTGTCCACTTTATTAGCGAAAAGCAAGGCTGCTCATAGTGAGAGGTCACAGATAACATGTAATACGTGATGTCTCAGGGTTTTGAGGCCATCTCTCAGTGTCAGAGTAATTATTTTAAAATTTTTTATACACATATACAATTTATCTAGAAAATCTATCTATATATTTGTGTATATGTAATATAATCTCATAGATATATATGAGAGAGAGACAGTAAGAGAGAAAAAAGTAAAAAGACTTCCAGCTGTTACAACTACATTTATCTGCCCACCCCCAAGAGATATCCCTGAGATATCCCTTTTATTGATTTCTTGTTTGTTTCCAGATTTTCAGTATGCATTTTAAGAAAATATGAAGTTAATATTAATACATTGCTGAACCTTGCTGGTTTATTTTTCACCCTCACAGTGTATCTTAGGGTTCTTTCCAGATGAATACTGGATAATTCCCTTAAAACTTTTAATCACAGCTACATAATATTCCTTCATATATATGTAATACAGTTTAAGAAATCCACTGTTGATAGACTTTACGTGTCAGTCTGTCTTTAACAGACAATGAAGAAATAAGTAACATCGAACACGCATCATTTTGAATGTGTGCCAGTATATCAGTACAGTGAATTCCCGGAAGTTAGACCAAAGGGTTCATACAATTGTAACTTTTAGAGAGAACTGCCAAATTGTATTCTATGGGGCTTATAACAATTTGCAATTCTAACTGCCTGGTCTGAGTATGGCTAATTCTAAACAGTCTCCCTAGTGTGTGTCATATCAAACTTCTGGATTTTTGCCAGCCTGATAGGTTAAAAAAATAGTATTTATTTTTTTATCCATTTGCTTATGAGTGAGTTTGAGTATATTTCCTGTGTTTTCTACTTTTATTACCTTTTCTGTGAATTCTGTGTCCACAATCTTTGCCCATCTTTCTATTGATTTGTTAAACCCAGGTTACAATATTCTGTGTTTTCTACTAGTGACTTTGTGTATTCATATTGTATGTTTAAATCTGTTGCATTTAGGATTTATCCTACTGTACAATAGGAGGTATTGATCCAGCAGTATTTTTTTTCAGGCAACTATGCCATTTTTCACATAATATATCGGTTGGTTCATCTTTTTACTCATTAATTTGAGATGTTACATTTATTATATCTTTGCTTATGTATTTGAATGTGATTCTAGACTTTCTCCACTATTCCATTACTTCACCAATTTTTTTTATGAGCTATTATCACACAATCTTAATTGTTAAGATTTTAAACTATGCTTTATAACACAGTGGTGTGAACTTAACTCATTGATTTTCTTCCTTAAAAATTTCCTGGTTCCTCTTTCTGTTAATTTTTTTGACTTTATATAAGCTACTTAAGTATGTTTTTTTACCATATTTTTATTAGCAACACATTAAATTTATAAATTAATTACTTAGGTTAAATTATACATTGTTGGTGTTGAATCTAAGAACTTTCTGTCTCTTCATTTGTCCATGTTTTCTTTTGTGTCCTTTAGTAGATTTTATTTAAAAAATATTTTCTTTATATATGTCCTATACATTTTTTTGTTGGGTTGTTTCTCATCTTTTGGTGTTATTGTAAATAGACTTCTTCTTCCTCATTCTTCTAGTTGGTTGACACATATGTAAAAGCTGTTAATCTATATTAATTTTAACCCACATTCTTATTTAATTCTCTTATGTTTTTGTAGTTTTCCAGTTCATGTTCCCACGTTATCCAAGAATATATTTTATAAGTAGTGATAGTTTGATGTCTTTCTATTTTTTTTCTTCCCTTTAATTTCATTTGCTAGTACTTGCAATAAAAATGCTTGTCTTGACTTTGATTTGAGTGGGAATACCTCCCACATTTCCCTATTATATTGGTTTATGGTTAAAAAACATATTTTTTTATGTTAAGAAAACATTCTTCTATTCTTATTTTATTGACTTTTTAAAAATAAGAATGGTCATTTATTCAAGTCAAATAAATATCCTCAGTTATGAAGACAATAATGAATTTTCTTTTTGAGCCAGTGCTAGGATGATTGATCTTAATACAGTTCCTATAATAAATCTATTTTTCATTCCTGATATAAATCCAAGTAGGCCTTGGTATTTTAATCTTGAAATAAACTGCTGGATTATATTTGTTGGTATTTTATTTAGTGAAATTAGTCCATGCTTTTCTTTTTGAGAAACTTTTGTGAAGGCTTTATATAGTTGTTATGATACTTCATAAGTGAAATAAGCAAAAACCACAAAGAAACACAAAAATGAATTCATAAGTTTGATGACTATGAATTAGTTGTAAACATCTCTAAAGCCAATAAATAAATCCAAATTTGGTTCTTTGAAATATAAATAAATAAAAACATAAATAAATTTATAAACTATCAGCTAAACTAATCAAAAAAAGTAGGAGAAAGTGAAACTTTACCTAATAAATTCTGAGAGGGAAAAAACAGAAGAAATTTAAAGAATCATTAAAAGACCACTTTGCTTTAATAGCTGTAAAAGCTTGAAAAGATGGATGAAATGGATAATTTTTCAAGAAAATATGATTTACCAAAATCAATCCCAAAGATTAAGAATTCTTAAGAGATCAATAGTATTTTCCTCTATAGAGGAAAATACTCATCTCCCACTGTTATCTGCAGACCTGCAGGTCACTGCGGAAGAGTTTAGTTCTAGTCTGCTTGGCATTCATTTCAACAGTATGTTTGTCAAAATGCTTGGTGACTTCAATGTCCAATATGTGGTAGGTATAAAGCATCTCCAAACTTGCAGTCACTTTGGCTGAAGATCCCTGGAGCCATCCTCAATGCTTATCCTTCATTCAAACTCCAAATATAATCTTGAGCAACAACTCTAAGCTCTACCCTAAAAACATACTCAGTAACCAACAAATCCCCCTACTTTCATTATTAACATAGCAGTCCAAGCCACTGTTCTCTCTAGTGTTGAAAACCTCTTCTAATTAGAAGTCTCTAGTTAGACTTCTGCCTGTGTCCCCTTCAGTCTCCTCTCAACACCATGTACCTAAGTACATCTTGTCCCTGTAACTTCCCCTGAGAAATTTCTCTGACATCTTATTTAGCTTTAAGTCTGAAATTTTTGCTCCTATGGATTCCTGTATGTACTTCCAAAATAGTAAAGTAGAACCTGTAAACACTGAAATGTAAATATAGCTTTTTTAGTGTGATGTTGGTGGGAGACAAAGGAAGAAAAGATAAGGTTTTTGTCTTAAGTCTCCTAGTGAAAGCAATATAAATACCTAGAACCTTCATCTTAGAGACAATGTAGAAATATAGTTACAAATAGACACCCTGTAGAGTATGTTGACGCATTGAAAAGAAAATTACCATACAGATTGTGCAATCCTCTAAGTGTCAAGGACATCACCTCAGTACCACTGTGTACTATTGTCCAAAAAATATGGACAATGATATTGTCAAAAAAATATGTCCAAAAAATATGACTTTTTAAAAATTATACCATTTCTGAAGTAAAAGCTTCTTAGGTCTATCTTCATAACCTCTTTTTATTCATATTTTATTTTGTTCTTAAAAACAAAGTGTTATGGATGAAGTTTTATTCATGATATAAATAATTAAAATTGATTGTAATATTATAAACTGATCCAAAGACTTGAAATTTGTGATTTCCTATGAGATAACATCCTTCGTTGCAAACCAAGGATGTTTTATACTCCCCACAGAAATACACATCAGATAACTAAAATGTCTTCAGTTTACCTCCCACTTTTGTTCTTGTAGGATGTGGGGAGAAAGGACAGGCAGATTTTGAATACAGAAGCCTTGCCTTTTAGTTCATCTGCTGTTGCTAATTAACTTCATAACCCTGAATCTGTCACTTAATCTTTCTGATTTTATAATCCTCTTTTGTAAAATGGGAGTTAAACTAGATGGTTTCTAGGGTCTTTTAAAATCATACGATTATCTGAGAAGTTACATCACCTCTCTTGTTCTACTTTGACCTCATTACCAAATGTGAAATAAAAACTTTATGATTTTTATGTTTAGAAATAGAGAGTTACCTACATTATACTGGCTATATTACAAAAATAAAATTGGTATTATATAGATTCTCAGTTTTATGCATTTAAGACTAGCTATAAAATGTAATACAGAGTGTTCACATAGAATTTATTATAATTTATTATTTACCTCATGACTGACCTCTTTTATTATGTGCTTGATCAATGCTGTTGAATTACTACTATTTATTACAGCATTAATGATATCATTTTATTGTTAATACTCTTGGCATTTCATTTTAGGAAAGCTAACTCTGACACTATGCTGACATCAGGGATAAAAAGGAGATAGCATTTTAGAAGGCAATAGCTATCACGAAGGTTAGTGCTTATTTAAACATATTGTAGGGAAGTGTCAGGATGTTAAAGATGAAAAATGCAAGACCTTGAGTTATGATCTTCCCCAAATAACTCTAAGATCCAAGAGTGTGTGTTTGTGGGGGTGGGGGACATGATTAGCAATTCTAGCATTTGAATTACTGTGGAAAGGAGCAAAGGAAGCAAAGGAGTAAGGGCAGATGAAGGAGACGGTCATGTTGGACCATAGTTGTTCACTGTCTTCTGCCTTGGGGATAGTCTTTTTGTTTTGCATTTAAAATTTTTCTTCTCTGTGGCAAAGACACAAGCTTCATCTGAGTTAGAGGTCCTTATTGTAGTGCTGTGGATATAAACAGTTTAGCCCTCTAAAATGGGAAAATATTCAAAGGGGGAAAAATAAGGAAATATACAAAGTACAATAAGTTTAGTACAAATTATAGTTTTAAGAGCAGAAAGAGACCCATATTCTGGTAAAGATTTTATAAAGTACTCCACATCAGTAAGCTGAAGTTCTAAATATCAAAAGCAGGAACGCTCTAACTTTTTGAAAAGAAACTTTGAATTTGGGGTACAGGTGTGTTCTATGTCAAAAAGAAAATGTTAATCAGTGAGGGAATCTCTTGCCTCCAAGCTTATTAAGGAGAGTTTTAGGTCAGTTTGTAGAGGAATCCCCTGGGCTCCTAACTTAAAAAGCAGGTGAGTCTACATGCTATATTTCCCATGAACTTCTGGGACAATGGTCTTCTGAATCAAGTGTGTGAGAGAAAAACCTTGTATATCCATGGAAAATGTAGATTTGTGGTCCCACATCAAAAGATTCTGATCCAATATGTCCGAACCCTAACACTACCACACTCCACTCTGGGGAGGCAAGAGGGGATACTGTGCCTGTAGGTTTTTAGCCAAGAAAAGTGAAAAGATGTGATTAAAATGTCTAAAATATTTTAAGGGATGTTAATAAGGTAAATATAAGCTTATTTAGTTCATTCCACAGAATAGAATAAGAAGCCTTATTTTGAACAGTCAACAATAATAACTGATAAATGTGTTTTTCTTTGTGTGTATATACTTACATATACATACACACATGTGCACACACACATACACACCATACGTATAATCTTATTTAATCCTTATGCTAATCTTAATGTTATTATTCTTAATTATCAGATGGAAATAGTGAAACTGAAAGAAGTCAGTTACCTATGATCACATGTGATAGCATAAAAATTCTAACCCAGGAATGTGTGGTTATGAATCCAGTGCTCAACGTCACTCAGCTAGGGTTATTACCAATGTGGTATAGGGTAAATGTTATAAGACTTATGCATAGAGAATGTGCTGGCAGCAAAAAGGAAGAGATTTATAAAATATTTAAATCACTTGATAAATAACAGACACTAAAAAAAGTCAGGATTACGAAGGGTAATATCAGCAATAGTGTATATCTTGGGATGGCTGTTGGAACCAGATCACCACCTGGGAGGATAATAGGCCCACCTCATATTGCCAATTAATGTATTCCTACAATATGAGAGTGGAACTCTTTGCACACTAAATTTATAACTTGCTGATATTTTTCTTTTTCATCTAGCCATTATAGTACCTATAAGCTAAACTTAATACCGCTAAGTTTATAAGCAGCATTTCATCATCCATTTTAATCTACTTTAACATTTTATCCTTAAAGCACGAGTTGTAAAACAAAATTGAAAAGAAAAGCAATTATATTTTGGTTAATTTTATTGGCAAATTTTAATGAGATAAAATCAGAGCAAGAAAGAATGCAGATACTTTAACTGATTATGAAGTCTAAGAGATTTTAATTTAAAATGAGATTACTTTGGAACAATATTGTGATGAATTTACGTATGAAATTTTTTTAAAGTCACTGCAGCTTTTTAGAGGTGCTTAATATTCTATAGGTATCTATTCTACTGAGAATATGTTCAGAAACAATTTGGACTTCGGCATAATATAAGGTGATATAAGGTGATAAGCTAAAAAATCGTTTTCAGTGCCTATGATCTGTATTTCTCTTAAGGGCTTTTCAAAGTAAACTATTAAAGAATAATCTCAGAAAAATGTTTTTGGTGACCATGTCTTTTAATTGATGCACTTAATGCAAAGAGCTTTGGGCTACTTTAAGAAAATTCTAGCCCCCAAATAGAAATTGTAAGAAATGTGTTTTGAATAAAAAGGCATGATTTTGTTAAAATAAGTTTAAAGCATACATCTCAGGCAGTGGTGGTATGTTCTTCAAGATAGAAGATTAACTTTGTAAATTCGCAGGTCTCATTTGATATATTTTTGCCAGTGTTTCTTCTGTACCAACCTTGAACATCTTCAGCTTTTGCTGTGTAAAGAAATTTCAGAGTTTAAACATATCAAAAAAGGTGATTATGTCAATGCTAATGTTTTTGTCCTTATAATAATAGAATATATTTTTATCCCTCAAAAACAATGCCCATCAATCTAAGGCTTCAATTAAATCTAGTTTCTAAATTTTTATATTAAACTCTTTAAAGAAGACTTAAAAACAGATTTGGTTTTGTTTGCAACTATTTTACACAATGATTACTTTATGATCCTGACTCTTGATATGCATTTCATTAAGCCATTGATGTCAGCAACAAAATTAATAAAACACAGCCCATATTTTGTTTTTTGTGTTATTTTAATCAATACTCTCTCTGCTGGTTTAATAGGAATAGAGCCCCAAGACCAACTCTTATTACTAGATATTTATAGAATTTTTTTTGCTATTAGAGAAGCATTACAAAATAAAGTCAGAAGTCAAGTTAATTTATTAGCTTTATTTGTACAGCTATTCCTTTTTAATTCACACTATTAATCTAAGTAAGAAAAACATGTACCTGAGGCATTTTTTTTCCTTTTACTAAGATAATTTCATAAAAACATCATCTTTTGGTGGTAGTTTTATTTTTCCATCCTTTCGTTTTGAATTATTTTATTATTTCCTATAAAAATTCAGAATTTCCTTTCCTGTAAACCCAATAACAGAATATCAAATTCAGTCTGTCATTAAATGTGATGTAGATTTTTACCCCTCTTGTTTGCTTCTCTTTCTCTGCAGGCACTCCATCTGCACTGTGTACATTGAAGTGCTTCCTCCAAATAATCAAAGCCCTCCTCGCTTCCCACAGCTGATGTATAGCCTTGAAATGAGTGAGGCCATGAGGGTCGGCGCTGTTTTATTAAATCTACAGGTATGCTCCTTATATATGTATAAAATACTAGCGACAAAAAAAAAAAAATTCTAGCGACAACCTTGAAGGCTAATGGGTTTATATCTGTGCATGGCGGAGGAGAAAACCTCACATGTCTGATTACACTCTAGTGAATGAAAATTCCATCTGGAAAGGAAAGCAGGGATAATATGGATGGTGGGTTTTCACAGCTAATCTATTCTATTGATTGCCACTGTTGAAGAGCTAACGCTAGCTGGCAGGGATTAGCTGCAATCGTTACAAGAGATAATGAAGGGATTGGAAACATGCACTTGAATATTTTGTACTTTGCATCCAAAGAGTCTGCAGCTGACTATTATTTTCTGTCTTGGATTCCTTTGCCCCAGCAGGATTTATTTTTGCTGCAGTGTTCTGTATAGAAAATGACTTTAGATTCACCGGCTGATGGTAGGCATTCTATTGCTGAGGCAGACAATTTTATTCTGTGCCCATGGGCGAATCGTGTAGTTGCTGTGCCTCAGTTTATTTGTTTCGATGAATGGGATAGCTTTAGGTGATATTTCCATTTGCAGCTCCAGATTCATGGGCATATGAGTTACTTGCAGAATCATAGCTTGATTTTCTCAATTTATACATTTCTAACTAAAGCACATTTGGCCAGAAAATGCTGCATTTTCAACTGAATCTACAGCTTCAAGTTAGGCTACATATGGTGTTGATAATAACTGTCACTTACCATAAAAATCATGAGGACCAGAACATGACGTATTATTTTACCTATGGATGTTCAGAGGACGGAGGATTTATCATCTCCTGGTGTTATATGGAAATGGCAGGAGGTGTTGACATGAGAATTCAGGAAGCTGGCCTTGAAGGTTAAGAGAGATTTTAAATGTGATGATTTAAGAAAATCCCAGCATCGATCTTTACCATCAAATGAGGCGACACGAGGCATCTTGTTCAATGTCATCTGAATACAGACACCCTCTCACTCAAACCCTGATGATATAAAAATGAAGATTCCATAGAATGTTTGTACTAGAAAGAATGTAAAAAATAATGAAACATATCAACCTCATTATCTAGATGTGGAAAGTGAACCTTACAGAAATTAAATGAGGCCTAACTCAGCTGATTGAATTATCATTATTTCCAAAACAAGGTTCATTCCATTATATCCCACTCATTATCTGAGGCTGCCAAAAATTTGGTTGACATTACCAGATACTTCTCTTTGCCTCTGCTCTCGTATTTATTTTGTTGCTTTTTTCCAGGCAACTAGAGAGAATTTGCTTTTGTTGTTCATTTACTATTAAAATATGGGAAACAAAATTATATGAAAGTAGACATATTAGTAATAAGGAAATTTGGGGGATTTTAATGGTCAAAATAAAAGAAAAAAAACCTATAGTTTCTTTAGGAGGAAGAAAACATTTAGTTAAGTCATGAAAATGATAAAAAATATGGAAAACCAAATATGAAGACAAGTACCTTTATAGAATAATGAAAATCCTTCTTTACATATATGGGGATTTATTTTGTTTAAACGAGAAGAAAAGAAAAATAAATCTTAGATTTGTAAGTTCAGGCCAAGAAATTTTACATGTTTTACGTTTAAATATTTCTTAAAAATGTGCCTTTGTATAATTTAACTTTCTATGAGTAAGATATATTTTTACCTGTAAGCTGGCTCAGGTTTTGTTTCAATAAATCCCAGAAATATCTAGGTACCATATTATAGGAGAATAATTCTACCTGTGAGTTAAAGATGAAAAGGAGTTGGCCTTTTTCATATCTCAAATATCTCTAGTACAAAATCTGAGAAAATACTTGAAATGACATTTCTAGTCACCCTTTGTGCTTCTGGTAGAAGCAAAATAAAGGGTGCCAATTACAAAGTGGCAGTCTCTATTAGAAAGAACTAGGGTGACACCATCAAGGCATTTTTCACAGGCCACCAACCGTACACTTTTGCTCGTGATCAACTGAGACTGAATTTAAACTAGTGACCTAAAAGTTGAAAAGCTTCCATCAAATTACTCTTCCAAAGACTTGTAATAACAGAATGCATTAGAGGTACTTCTGGCTACATCCTCTCTTTTTCACACACGGCACTACCCACTGCTGACTCATAGCTCAATTTAGAAAGACAAGATTTTTGGGGAAATATATTTTCGAAGATAACAGCGGACTGACTTCAAAATAATCTGTTTTGACTGAGATCAAAGTGGTTTCTTTTCAGAGAATAATCCTTGTTCACCCCCCACTTCCTTTCCCTTTGTAGGTATTTTCCTTTCATTCTATCTAAAAGTTGTTTAGGAGGCTGTGATTTTCCTCAGCCTGTTAAGGCTGTTTTGCCTGGCTGCTGTATTGATGGCATTTAGTGGAGGAAAATGTTACCCAGAACTCTTAATTTTCGAACTTATGCTGATCAGGGTTAGTATTAGGTGGGGTTTTTCCTTCCAGATTTGGTCAGATCTTGCTCTTAAGCATGTTCCTCCTTTGTAATTCTGATCTGCCAGTGAAGCCTGTAAGACTGGTGTGCTGGAGCCAGAGCGGGCTCTGAGATCGTGACAGCAAGTTGGGTGCATTTCTCCCCAGCTTCGTGTTGAGTTATGTCACGTTGATAGCTTGCAATTGGCCATGGTGGGTGTATTTATGCCACAGAAATTAGCAAATGCAACAAATCAGTACCCTCCAGTCCAGAGCCAGTTGTTAAACTTTTACCATAATACCCCTCTATATGGAGCCGATTTCCTCTAAGATTTAAATCACTAAAATATGTTGACTCCAACAGCTTCCTGCATCTTTGTCCCTTGAAATTTTGATCTACTTTCATCACTCTAAAGATGAGCCAGTGCTACCAAATAGGACTATGTATTATACCCAAATACAATAAGTCTCAGCTTTTTATTTATCTTTACAAGAGCATTGTTTCCATCCAAGTTACCCTTATAATTTATGGCTCACATTCTCTTTGAGTGTTTGACTCAGCCCTATTACCATTAGAATAATCCTTCTTTCTTACATACAGAATCTTCTTATACCATCACCATCATTCTCATACTCATATGATAATAATAGTTATATAATAACACTTAAGTGTAACTTAATGGGGCAGGCACTATTTAAGTTGTTTCCTTATCGTCTCGGTAAGGACAACTAGGTTTATATTATGCACACACACTCACACTCAAAATTTCAACAATTTATAACTGAAAAGTTTATTTCCTGTTATGTCCATCATGAATCAGTTCCAGCTCTGTTCATCATTTTCACTCAACTTCAGCCTTTATCTGTGGCAATGTTGTTCTTTTGACAGAGTGAAAAAAGAGGCACAGTAAACCATATGCCCTCTCATAATGTTTCTCCCAGAAGTGACATAGGACCCTTCTGCCCAAATTTCATCCACCAAACCAAGTCACAAGGCTGCTAGTGGGTTAATCATGTGTAATCCTTCCACTAGAGGCAGACACTAATTACATGGTTAAGTCTGATGTCAAGACCCATGACTGCCTTTCGTACAGCTTTTGCTTTCCAAGTTACTGCAAACAGCAGTTTTGCTAACTGCTGCCTAACATGATTTCCCATCCTTACAGCATCCAATAACAGTTTCCTCACTACCTTCCTCTCTCTTGATGTCACTGCTATTTATTTTTGGGGTGTTTGTTATGGCACACTCCACTTTTAAGTACTAAATTGTGAATCAGTTAAAATAGCTAGGTTTTTGTTGCCAAATTTCACATTCTATGCCCATCACTAGTTGGCAGTGACTGTTACAAGGTACAACTCAGACTGATGAAACAGCCTCTGTCTAGAATTTTACTGATCTCTTGATTGAGGGCAATGCTTGCTGTGGAAAACAGAACACAACACAACAGAATAAAAAACAAAACCTAGTTATTTGCTGTTACCCTGGAGTGATGCATGTAACATCTATCTATGTATTTTCTCCCCATAGCCAAAGAAATTTTGGCTATACTTCTGAGTTAATAGGTCAAGAATGTATAATCTTCACATAGGCAAATAATTCCACAAGTTCATGGTAAAATTCAGTGAGTCAGGGATGTCTTATTTTCCCTATGAAGGGACTGCCAATATTTTCAAAATATTTATTTTGAATACTAAAATATATAAACAAATATGTATACTTTAACACGCATGTTTTCCCATTTAATTCTTATAAAAACCCAAAGCAATTGGATCTATTGTTATTATCATCATAACTTTACAAATGCAGAAACTGAGCCACAAAAAGTAAACGGCTCTTTTTTCAAGCTCATTGTGCTAAGAAGCTGTAAAGATAGGACAAAATCCTAAGAATTATGGTTAAACATTTATGTGCTTACCCACTGTGCCTATGTACTTGAAGTATCCCTGCGAGTTCTCCATTTTCTGTTCTTTATCCTACTCAAGCTGTTAGGGGACAGGTACTCTTTCCACACTGAGGCCACTTTATGGTTTGGCTGATAACCATTGTTCAACATTCAGAAGTCTCCATCTATTAATCACCCTCACCCCTACCCCGACTGCAGAATATTGCCTATTTCACTTTCTGGACAAAGAGAAAATATATATGCTCCTTAAAATCAGCTTACTGATAAATAGTCTTTTTAGAAATAGTTGATCTGTGCATATTTCATATAGTCCATTCTTAAAGATGGAAGGTTAAAAGTTTATTGTCCAAATACCAAATCCTGTGCACGTCTATTGTTTTAAATAACAAACTAAAACATACATTTAAAGAATTTTGGTTGGGGCCTCCCTGGTGGCGCAGTGGTTGAGAGTTCGCCTGCCGATGCAGGGGACATGGGTTCGTGCCCTGGTCTGAGAGGATCCCACATGCCGTGGAGCGGCTAGGCCTGTGAGCCATGGCCACTGAGCCTGTGCGTCCGGAGCCTGTGCTCCACAACGGGAGAGGCCACAACGGGAGAGGCCACAACAGTGAGAGGCCCGCGTACCGCAAAGAGAAAATAAATAAAAAATTTTGGTTGATTCAGTAGAATTTGACAAATCAGAATGTTTTATAAGTTCTCTTAATTCAACTTATTAATTGTCCTTGTTTTCTACCATAATATTTCTCAATAATTTATTTGCTTTTATTTTTAAGTTTTTGCTTATAACTTGTGATAACAGTATTGAAAGTCAGTTACCTTAACCTGCTAAAAAAGTTATATCTCTTCAACATATGTATAATGCATCATGTCATTTGGTCATGTTGGAGAGGAAGAAATTTCCTTTTACCATTCCAGTTCCTTCTGGCTGGTCTGAGAATTAAATTGACATGAGACAGATTAATGGGAGAGAATCAAAAAAAAAATTTAATAACACTTATACATGGAAGAGACCCAGGAAAACTGAGTAACTCACCAAAATAGCTGAAACCCTCATCTTAAATACCATCTTCAACTCATGACAAAAGAAAATGTTGGGGATAGTGGTTTGAGACTTCAGAGAGGAGGAAGGCTATACACATGGATATGGAAGAGCAAATATTTGGTAAATAAATGTTAGCTGGATGAGTCAGAGACAATGGGACACAGAGACGAATTTTAACAGACTTTGCTATGTTCGTCCCTGTCTACACACCTAGTTCATACTGTAGTTATTGATGGGGGTAGCTTCCATCCTGGAACAGGTCCTCTATCTACATTCTTTTAGGCAGAGGGAAGGTCAAAGGCTCTTCCTGAGTTTTTTGGGTCTTAAAAGTAATCAACCTAAATTAATACTCATGCCAATGAGACACAATCTGCAGTGACAAATTTTGCTCCCCTATAGCCATCATTGACCCTAATAAATAGGCCAATATTATTAGATATTATTATCTTCATTATCTGGCAAATGAGGAAACTGCACCTCAGAAACAGCAAGATTTGTGAGCCAGAGTAGTTTTTTTCTGTTTTAGCTCTATCTACTATATCACAATATTGTGGGTTAGGCTATAGAAAAACTATTAAATTTTATTCTTTTCCCATGTTTTAGGGGGTGGATATGTTTTATATTACATTAGTTCTGTGTTTTCTGAAGGTTAATTTTATGGTGTTATATGAGGGTAAAAAATACTAAAGGTTGAGAGAAGATATGATTTAATATAATGGTCTCAGGAAGAAGTAGTTAAAGGAAAAAGTAATTGACTGTTATTATCCTTTCTAACATAGAGGATATAGAATAGAATTTAGATTATAACCTGGATAAAGCACATTTGAGGAAAAAAAAATTAAATTCCTAGATTCTACTTCAAAGAATTCTTGGTTCTTGGTAGAATACTCTCCAAGGGTAGGTAGGAGATACCCCAGCAGTCTTGGAAAACTTCACCATAGAAATAGATGAGGGTAAATTTTTTGGTGCTCCAGTGTTTAGTAACTCAGTGTTTCTCTTAGTCTTAGACTAAGAGAAGAAAATCCATAAGAAAGAAAGGGAGATTGACATCCAGTTCTCTAATTGAATGGCTGATTAGACTTGAGCCAGTGCATTTACAAGGGAAAGGGCATTGGAAGGAGATGTCACGATGGAGTGGGCAGTCAGCAAGAGGGCATGAACTGCTCCCTTGAAGACTTTTTCCAGTGTTGTAGGTGAGATGGATCCTGCCTAGGTCCGCAGATTTCAGAGTTGAGGCTTTTAAGTATAAATAAAAACTAAGGGGGCTGCAGCATGTGGAGAAAAAAGCCATGTACACCAAGATATACAGCAAGAAGCCACCAACTGTGCGTTCTGTAGAAGATACGGAAGAATTTCTCAAGGTATGACCAATTCCTAAGATGGCTGCTTGGGGCCGTGTCCCTTAACAGTGGAGCCTGTTGGCACCAGTCCACAATAATTTGGTGCAATCCAATACAGGTGATTCTTTTATTTCCTTCTCTAACCTTTCTATTCCCTCATCAGAGTGATATTGAAAGGAAGAAAAATTAATGAGTGAGAAGATCACATTCTCCTCACTCCAAGTCCCCAGAAACATAATTTGTTTTAAAATAAAGAGGAATGCATCATACAAATAAAAATGAGACAGTTTTGCTAAGTAAGAGTTATAGATTTAATTGAGACATTATTGATGAAGTCAGCTACACACCAAAAATGGAGGTGATCAATGCAATAGCCTGATAGCATCCTGGAAGAAATAAAACCAGTTAATTTGTTACCCAAAAGTTGAGATTCCTTATTTGATCTGAGTATAAGGATTATGCAAGTCTTAACTTTTGCACCTACAATGAAAGAACAGGGGAAAAAAATATTTAGGAGATATCATGGAGGTGCAAATCTGTAGCATTTGGCATTTAAAGCAATCAACTCTGGACCTGCCTCATTCCATTCCTAGGTTCCTAGTTGTGATACTCTCCTGCATTACTAGTTGAGCAAAATGATAAAGTGTATTATTTTCAAGGCCTTGACATTGCTTCTAACATGGCTTATGCAAGATGGAAAACCTAGTTTCTTTCATACTTCTACAAATAATCAAAATATCCATTTATCAGCAGTAAGCTTATGACTGACTATAGAGAACAAATCTTAGTTATGAACAAGTTTGAATCAAATGATCCATTCACCTGTTGCTGGTAAGGTCATACCAAAGGAAAGTTCAATTACACTTTGCAAAATGGATAACAAACATATATATGGAAATGGAGTAAAGATAAGACCCTCTTTGCACACATCGTGTTCCTGTAAGAGTGAAGGATTGCCAACAAATAAGTGTTGGCAATTGTTCCTTGATTTAAAATGTTTTTCTCCTTGCCCTCTTTTTTTTTGCTACCAATTCTCTATTTTATTGACACATGGACATATTTCTGAAAATGAGCAGTGGTAGAAAAATAAGTGACTTGAAGTGATGACAGTGTTTGATTTTTTCAAAAATAAAGAACAGATATAGTAGAGCACAGATTGACAGACTATAGCCTCTGGGCAAAGTGGCCTGTTTGTATGCCTGGTAAACTGAGAATGTTTTTTGTTTTTTTGGGTTTTTTTGCGGTACGCAGGCCTCTCACTGTTGTGGCCTCTCCTGTTGCGGAGCACAGGCTCCAGATGCGCAGGCTCAGCGGCCATGGCTCATGGGCTCAGCCGCTCCACGGCATGTGGGATCTTCCCGGACCGGGTCACGAACCCGTGTCCCCTGCATTGGCAGGCGGACTCTCAACCACTGCGCCACTAGGGAAGCCCCAGAATGGTTTTTATATTCTTAAAAGTTTGTTAATAAAATATAAACAAATAAAAGTGAAACAAGAAAACAAAAAAAATAAAGAATAATATGAAGAGACCACAGGTGGCCTACAAGCATTTTAATGACTTAAGGGAAAAAAAAAGGTTTCTGACCCTGGTAATACACAGTTGAGTATCATTCAAAAACAAAACAAGCAAACAAATTAACAAAAAGTCCATTATGTTTAAATAAAATATAACAAAGAAAAAAAAAGGAAAAAATATTTTGTACCCCTAAGACTTAGTGTTAGTTTAGTATATTAAATTGAAATAAAGGATCATTTATTTAAACTGTGTCAAAATTCTCTGTTATCTGCTCTGGGTCTCATATTAGCTAGTTGAAAACAGAAGCAACATTAGTTATTAAGGTATAGTTCATATATATAAGTACCTATATTAGGTCAATACATATTTATTAAATAAAATAACAAGGACTAACTTATCCTTTGGTATAATCAAAAAACAGAATTTTAAGAGCTTGGGAAACGGGGGGAGGTTGTTGTCTTTTGGGTAGGGAAGCAAAGATTAAATGAGATAGCATATGAATTAGGTAACTCAGTACCTAAAATGAAAAAAGAAAAAGTTCTTAACTAATAGTATTTTTATTGCTATTCTCCAAGAAGAATGAACATTGCCATTTTTGTTTTTCAGTTAACTCATACTAAGGTTTAAGATTTAAGATTGTAAAAGTGAGCAAGAAGGTACTGAGCACTTGGAATAATGGATAGAAAAGTGAAATATCAAATGTGGAGGAATGGATATGTTACCAAACTTGTCACCTGCACAGGTACTGGGGGTCCTAGCCCAGCTGAGACCCCTTGTCTCGCCAGGGAGGTTCTTTTTCTGATCAGATTGGCATAGCCAATAAAGAAAACAAAGCTGAGACTGGAACAGCACAAGCTTTATTCAATGGCCAAAGAATGGAGAAGGGGGAACTTAGTTTGCAAATCAATTTCTCAAGCCAATTTGAGCAGAGACACCATATATATTGGAGGGTCGAGGTAAAAGGTAGGGAAATGGAAAGAGTGGGAGGAATATTCATGACTTATCCAAGAACAGGGTTGTGGTTTGGACCTGGAGCTGATGCAATACTCCTTTTAAGTCCTTGTATGGGCTCTTGCAGTCATTGTCATGGCAATTGTCTACTGTCATGGTGCTGATGGGTATGTCATTTACCATGCTAATATATTACAATGAGGATATAATGAGACTCAAAGTCTACTGAAAGTCAAGTCTTCTACCATTTGGGGCCTGGCTGATTCTAAGCAGTTCTTATTTTGCTCTTTGCAGCTTCCTCCTGAAACTTAGATAAGAGCAATTGGTTTCCATTCAAGGGAGGGGCAGGGGTATGATTCTGGGGCAACAGCTTTGGTAACAGATACAATCCAAAGAATATATTCACCTACTTTATGATTTTACTAGTTCCTCCATTGAGAAGGAATGATCACTTGTGTTTGAGAACGAAGTGAAACTTAGAAAGCCCAAGAGATAGATGGCTAAGACATCAATATTAATAATAATAGCATCAACATCTACTTTTAACTTAGTGCTACTATCAGGCAGGAACTACACCAAGCACTTGAAAGCTTCCTCATCTTTCATACTCCCAACAAAGCAGTAACTTTTCTAATGTCAAACAGAACCCTGTTGCCGAGTGGGGATTCCATCTCTTCTGATATAGAGGCTATATACTATTATTCATTATTCTATTCTGCCTTTCCTAGCGATTGAAGTTCCTTTATTTCTTTCAGTTGTGCTCAGACTTACAAACAATCCCTTTAATAGCAGAGTAGATCTACCCACAAGACTAATCATTCTTTTCTTTCTAAGATGTGCTTGATCAGCCTTGATTTTATTTTCTTCTCTTTGCTTCTTGATTCTTTACAAAAGTGAAGGAAAATATTATACATGTAATGTCCATTGACACTGGGAAAACTTAATTTAACCACTGCTTTAACCTTCTGGTTCCACTTATCAGTGAGCTGACTGGCTCTGGCAGCTTGAACCACTTTTCCTGGCTTCTCCTTCCTGAAGACTGCAAAGCAGGTAAAACAGCTCAGACACAAATAGTAGGAAAACAGTAGAAAGTGGTGTGAAGCAGACCAAAAAGTAAGATGTTGCCACCTCTGATCATCTGAGAAAAAAAAACATGCATTTTACTAATGAAACTACTTGGGTATAAGTGCAAGATGGTGCTTTGGTCAGCTTGCAACATGCATTTTCTTTTCATCTTTAGCCATTTTTCTCATTTTAAAAATAGTTTCAGGGGCTTCCCTGGTGGTGCAGTGGTTGAGAGTCCGCCTGCCGATGCAGGGGACGCGGGTTCGTGCCTGGGTCCGGGAGGATCCCACATGCCGCGGAGCGGCTAGGCCCATGAGCCTGCGCGTCCGGAGCCTGTACTCTGCAACGGAAGAGGCCACAACAGTGAGAGGCCCATGTACCGCAAAAAAAGAAAAAAAAAAAGTTTCAAAAAGCTGTAGAATTTAAACTATATGCTTCAAAGAATTAGTATTTTTCATCCTGAAGGAAAATTCGTGCTGCCTTGATCTCACTACAGAATTGATCCATTTCCAGAACAGTATGAATGAAATGCAAGCCATCCCTCTGCATTAACAGGTCCTGTAACAGGTGCTAATTTGTTTTTCTGATATCTTTGAAACGTTCTAGAAGTTTTGAGAGTTTTTTTCTTCTTTTTTTCCTTTTATTTATTGATGAATATGTCTTGTAAAATAGGATATATTTTTCCCTTGAAGATGATGCAGGAGTTTATGATTCATGAATGTTTTGCAGCCGAATGTGCATGAATCATAAGCTCTGTGCTGTAGATTTTGCAGTGTCATTTATATTATGGGGATCACTTTGGATACACTTTCTGGAGATTTGCTCTTCTGTCATCTAAGAAGCTTTTCTTTGAACATTGATGTGTTACTATATAGATTAACACTGGAGATTGTACTGAAAGATGGCTATTTCCCATTCAATTTCATAATATATGACTTATTCTATTTAGTAGGTTGCCCTGATTTTCCTAAGTGTGAGGAATAAAAAGCTCATTCATTTTCCCCTATATTTTTATTTCGTAGAGTAGAAAATACATTTTTTTCATCTTTCCTTGTACTAGATTTCAGATGGGTCTTTCATCATTAACATTATCTCAAAAGAATAATGTCATAGAAGTTGAAATACTTTGAACACTGATATTGGTTACCTGATTCCAAAGTATAATTTATAGTTTATATGGAGGATAGCATACATAAATAGATAGGAAATAGTTAATATATATTTTAGAGAGAGAGAGAGATGTCTCAATGCCAAGCAACCACTGTTTGCAAAAATTAAATCTGATTTCTAGTGTAAATTTTTCTCTTTTAAAGCAGATGTTCTGATATGTTTAAGTTTCAAAAAAAAGTTTGATGTCCTTGACACTAAGGTATGTCT
The DNA here is from genome assembly GCF_039906515.1 of Pseudorca crassidens. Classification (NCBI taxonomy): domain Eukaryota; kingdom Metazoa; phylum Chordata; class Mammalia; order Artiodactyla; family Delphinidae; genus Pseudorca; species Pseudorca crassidens. Next base: position 41,197,058 of record NC_090311.1, on the reverse strand, counting down.
ATTATCTAGGGATGATTTTTCATCTCTAGGCATTCAAAGCTGCCAAAAGTGAGGAAAATGCATTTTTTATGTATTCTCTATTCACATATGTATCTTCCTCTTCCCAAGGCATAACTTAGCCTCGTATAAATCTTCCATAGACAACAATATGCTCATAGGCATGAAGCCAGAGAAGTGTCAGAAGGAGAATCCTAGGTCTGATATATTTAAATGGCTATTTTCTAAATCATTTTTTCTTTGATCCTTCCTTGCTTAAGAAAGAAATAAACCTGATAAAAAAAAATGTGAGATTTTGCTCCAGAAGAGATTAGGTTATGACTTAAATTTATATTTTCAGTGGAGTTAGACTTTACTTCTTTCTCTGACCTACACTCTAACAGGAAGTAGGATACATAGGAAACGGGTAAAAATTATCTTATTTTCTGCTCAAAGAGGACTGGTATCTTATAAAACTTGTTATGGTGCAAGAAATAAAGTCATATTCTCAAGTTCTTTTGAAAGTAATTAAGTACCTAAAATAAATTAATAAGATGAAATAGTCTTTTCTGATATCACTGAGCTTCATTAAGCAGAGGTGCTGTGGATGGTGGGACAGGTGGACGCAGGTGATGATCTGTGGTTTGTATTCAGCCTGGAGGCAAAGATTCACGGGCAAGGAGAACAGCTTTATTTTGGCACCTCTCCTGCTCCGTATTTTCATCAAACACTTGGATGAAGACTTTTACAGCCTTTCATCACCCCATCTACCAACCTCTTTGCACCTGTATTCATATGTTTTGTTTTTAATCCTGTAATTAAAAATGAACACTCCTTCTTCCTATCTAAACCGTTTCCTTCACTTGCATCCTATATCAATGCTTCTAAAGCCTCTGTAATGAAAGATGCATTTAAATAAATTATTTAAAAAATGAAAAAAATACAAGTAGCAAAGAATACAGCCTTTTTTTTTTTTTTTAATTAGATTCAACAGATAGTAAATCACCTGGGCAAATCACTTAAAATTTTTCTAAACTACTCTAAATTTTACTCTGGAGAAATTTATTCTACCTTTTTTGTATCATCATGATCCCCAGTAAGCACTTCGCAGAATGACACTGCTCCATAGACCATCCTTTGAGTAGAACTGGCTACAGTTTGCAAGGCCCAGTGCAAAATAAAAACACAGCACCTTTTAAGTGTGTGTCCTTTGTGCTGACCTGAAAGCACTCCACTAGATCATGTCCATTGCTCAAGGATATTGCTCAAGAATCATCCTTTTACCTTGCTGCATGTAAGAGTCTCTTACTCTATCTGATCATTTTCACTAACATGAAAATCTGATACAGTAACTCCCAATTAAAGACAAAGCAACAACAAAAAATGTCCTTGATAAACCACTCTAGCCACTTACCCATTTCTGTGTTAGCCTTCCCTGCAGAAACTTCTCAAATATGGTATCCATACTTGCCTGGAGAAAGTCATCATCATTTTCTCTCTATTCTTTCTTGACCCCATTATAATTAGAATTTTAATAACACCAATCCATTGATATGGCTCTTTTTGTGGTCTCAATGCTCATTCCATTGTCAAATCAATTCCTCATCTTACTCTATCCATCAATAAGATGTGATAGAGTTAATAATTCCTTTCTTATTTAAAAACTTATTTATTTGACGTCCAGTACACCAGTCTCCTGGGATTTTTCCCCACCTTCCCTGGCTGCTGTATCCCAGTCTATTCTGATGGTTCCTCTTCATTACCCTGACTCTTAAAAGTTAACATGCCTCAGGGCTCAAACTTCTAACCTCCTCTTTTCCTGTTTATAGTCACACCTAAGTTTATCTCATCTGTTCTAACGGGCTTAAATTGTTATATGCTCATAAATTCTAATTCATATCTCCAGCTTAGCTCACTAAAACTCTAGACCCATGTCCAACTATAAGATATATATATATTAGATATTAAATAAGGTATTAAATATATATATATATTAGATATTAAATAAGAATCTCTCTTAGGTTGAGTTTCCAGAGAAGCAGACTTTGAGGTAAAGATTCAGTTGTAGGATGTTTATTGGTTTGGAATTAACTCCTGTGGAAAGGAGAGGAAGAAAGCAGAATTAGGTTTAGGGAGAAGTTGAGCTTCAATGCAGTCCCAATAAAGACTTCCACTGACCCCCCTGGAAAGCCTAGAGCTGATATTGGCCTTTATATAAAAGTAGGCCTTTTATATACTTGCATTAGTCAAATACAGGTTGCCTCAGAAAGCAATCTGACCTTGGGCAAGGAAGCTCTCTTCAGAAAAGGCATTGTTGGAAAAGAATATAAAAAAAGAATGTGTGTGTATATATATGTATGTGTGTGTATCTATATATCTGAATCACTTTGCTGTACCGCAGAAATTAACACAACATTGTAAATCAACTATACTTCAATTAAATAAAAGAAGAAGAAGAAAAGGTATTCTCTGAATAGTACCAACAACTGAAGCTTCTCAGTAGGCAACACTTCCAACATATAGGGGAATAATTTCTTTTTTCTTTGAAGGGAGATTTGAGAGGCATATCATACTGTTATCACAGCATCTCAAAATTAATGTATTCTCTACTCAACACCTGGTTCTTCCCCTAATTCCAAGAAAACAACTGGTCCTCTTTCATTTTTCCTTCTCAGTAAATTGCAACCTCAGTTGTCCAAAATCTCAAGCCAAAACCCTTCAAGTCATCTCTGACTTTTCTCTTTCTCCATAGCCCTCTCTTATTTCCAGTCAATCCCAAAATATCTCCAGAGTTCTGTTTGTTTTCACTCTTACCGCTTTCTTCCTGATACTAGCCACCATCAACTTATGCCTAGATTATTACAATTGATTTCTACTGGACTTTAATCTCACCCCTCTCTGGTCTATTACTCACATAACAGAGTAATTGTTTGAAAAATTACCTAAAATAGCTTCACTTCTTTGTGAACATCATCCAATGGATTCCCAAATGACCCAGGATAGAAGATGATGTCCCTGTGACACCTACCTGACCTGATTTCCTAGTTCTCATCCTCTCAGCAATTCTGTTCCGGTCTCATTGACCTCCTTGCACACTGGCTGACTCCTGCCTCAGGGCCCATTCACTTACTGTTTCCACTGTCTGAAGTTCTCTTTTCCCAGACATTCACATTCTTCCCTTCCTGTATGTTTCCGCTTGATTCTCCCTTAGCAAAATGGTCTTACTTGAGCACCTTACAGAAAATAACAATAACCGTCTCACTGTGCTTCATATCCACTTTACCCCATTTGCTTTCACTCTGCGTGCACTCTTATTTATTATGTCTACTGTGCCAAATATTATATTAGGTCCACAGTGACAGACTCTGTTTTATTCACTGTTGTATCCTCAGTAACTAGAACAGTGCTTGGAATGTATACTATGTAATCAGTGAAAGTCTGTGGAATGTCAGGTGGATCTGATTTCAAGAAAGACTCTTAGAACCAAGGTTTCAGACAAGTGTCATCAGTCTCTGGCAGTTTTGCCCCTCTTTGTATTGCTTAACTCTGTGTAGACTTTATTTTCAGGCAGTCTATAATTAGGGCATAGAGATGATAAAATAACATTCTTTTTCTTTTTTCATCTTATTCTTGATCAAATCTGAAATGAGGACTTGGGGTAATGGAGCCTCAAGATGAGGTAAAGGGGAATAAATGGATAAAGAGTTTTCTGAAAGAAAAGATACTGAAGTAATGAAATGCAATATACATCCCCTAGAAATTCCAAAAACATTAAAACATAATTTAAAAAAAACCTGCTTGAATATATTTAGAAATGGAAGGACAAATTTCATAAAGATTCATTTTAGCATTTCCTCCAGAGATTTCTGGTTCCAATAATTTTATGCCTTTATGATTGGTTTACTGCTATGCTTTTCTAAACAAAGATGTGAGTGGCAGAGTAATGCAGAATTAACCAGCCCAAGATTTTATGGCTGCCAAAACTGAGAAACCCTGGCTTAGAGGAATATGGTCACCAAAGCAATAAAGTAGAATATGAGATCTTTATCTTTAATGGAATTTTATGGACAACCATAAAGCCATTGAGTGCAGTAATAAAGCCATATTTTGCAGAGCTGGGCAAGAGACATTTCAAATTGATCTTTTTTTCCCTATTTACAGCTATATTTCTAATCTTTACTCTTATTTCTATCATGTCTTTTCTTAAAGCCATGGAGGACTTTCTAGTTTTCTAGGTAACAGTCAGTTGATACTCCTTGGTCTCTTTTAATCGTATTTTATAGAAATGGTGAAGATAGTTTATAACTTTAGTAGAAAATGAGTTTCATTTACTTCATGCCAGAAGACTCTTGTATGATCCAAAGAAAAGTCTGCAATTTCTAAACCTTCTTGATAAAAAGAGGGTTTTTTTGTTTCTTATTTTTGGTTTTTCTTTTTAATTAACCAGAAGTAAACCATTCTGCTCTTCCTAAGAGTTAAATAAAAATGGACTAATTTGAAATCTGGGCTTGAACATGGAATACTTGCTTGGGTAACTATTTGAAAGCTACTGGTATTTTAATAGCAGTGATCAGTATTACCTTTAGTAACTTGGCAATAAATGATCCTCTGTGCTGTTTCTTAAATAAACCTCAGTTTATTGCATGCCTTGAAGCTGTTTATTTCTTCACATATTAACAGCTATTGTTGATTAAGGCTTAAGTATGTAAATGCTGTTATTTTCCTGAGATACTGATAAATAGAAAGGAACAAAAACAGTGTTCCTGAGATATACTCAATAAACAGCTAATAGGTGTCAGTTTTCTAGGAGAAACAACAGGAGATCCAATTGATGTTGAGAAGTGCCTATGGTGATTCTATGCTTAACTACCAGGAATTGGTTGATTTGGAGCTAAGAAAACAATTTATTTTAGGTTAAAAAAAAAGTATTTGTATTAGAATAGTTACTTAAGAAAACTGAAGAATTCACTATCTCCTGTTCTAGTTTTGAATACTTTATATTTCACATGGATTCACAAAATCCCATAACAGTTTTAAAAAGGAAAGAAAAAGTCTTCATTTCTGCAGTCTTCTCCACTTACACACCTGCCTCACTCATGCAAAAGAAAAAAAGTTAAAATAAAAATTCCAGATTAAGAAGCATCTTTCAGAGATAGAGGCAGAATTATTTAATAATAAAAGTAGACTTTGCAACAGACTTATTCCCTACAACCTATCCCCAAATAAAAGTAGTTCAGTTTTGATTTTGATAAACTAATGGTTAGAGCAGCAAAATTTGATTGCCACTACAATTCTCCTAACTTAACCAGCATGTGCTGGGTGATTTTGAATATAAGTCGCCTTTGTGAATCAAAAAGAAAAATTCAGAGGTGTGCTAAAAACAGCAAGTGGAAATGCCCCAGATGTTTATGCTTCCTTTTCCCTTGTTTAGTTTTATTTTACAATTAATATGTATATATTCATAAATGCAATCATATCCATACATTATATTAGTTCTTTTTATGGCAGCTTTCTTTTATATTTTCTATTTTTGCTTTACTTTCCATTCTGTGTCTCCTTTCCCCCAGTTAGCTCTCCAGCACTTCCTCATCATATAAATCATTTTAACTGGTATGTTTCGATATTTTTCCATCATATCATGGTCATATATAATTATATAAAGCACAAATGTGTGTATGCATATGTTTACATATTCACACATAAACTACATACATAATACACATATATGTGTTTTCCCATTGTCATAAATATGTGTATATTTATTTTACGTTAAGTTTTCTTTTAAAATAATATACACTTACAGAAAAAAATGTAAGAATGGTACAAAAACATTTGAGACTAAGTTATCAGCATGATGTCTTATGACCACCAAACACAATTTCTAATTTCTATGAAAAGCATAGTCCCTTATATATAACCACAACAGAACCATTAAAATTAGGAAGTAACTTTGATACCTTACTACAATCTAACCCTCTGACTCCATTCAACTTTTGCCAGTTGCCCTGATAATGTCCTTTATAGCAAAGTGACCCAATCCAGGATCACAGGTGACCTTTAGTTGCCATGCCTCTTTACTCTCCTTAATCTGAAACAATCCTTCCTTGATGCTTTTGAAGATTGCAGTACACTTATTTTGTACAGCTTCCCTCAGTTTGGGTTCATTGATGCTTCTCATGAATAGGTTTAAGTTATGAATTTTTTTGGTAAGAATATCACCAAGAAGAGATGCTGCATCCATCTCACTGAATCCTATAAAAAAAATAGTTTACATGTGTCCCATTACTGGTAATGTTACTCTTGAAAACTTGATCAAAGTTGCATCCGCCTTAAAGTATGTTGATGACTTACCTTAAGATTATATAAATGTTCTTTCCTCATTCATTTTCACCCATTATTTTAAAAAAACATTTATGTTCTTTAGCTGAATTATTTTTACAGTTGTTGGCAAATTATGATTTTATAATACCATGATGTCTTCTACATTTATGAGTTGGCATTCTGCTATATACAAAAGCTTTCTTTTCCCCGCATGTATTTATTAATTTATTTATTGATATAAATATGAACTCATAGATTTCTGTTTTATTCAAGGAGTATAATCATTACTGTAATTATTTATTTTGGTGCTCAAATTATTCCGGAGTTAGTCTTGATGAGCCCATTTAAGCAGGTTCTTGTGTTCGTTTAACATATCCACATCATTCTTTGAGCACTTAGCTATTTTCTAGCACAGCAAGATGTTCCAGACTCATTTTATACTTTTCTTATACCAGTACTGGATTTAACCATTTCTCTAAAAAGCTCTGGTTCCTTTAAGTGGGAAATAGCATTTATAAAGTAAGTACTGGGTGCACAGAATATTCTATGAGTTGTTATTGGGTATCTCTGCTTCCAGGCCCCACTCAATGGACAGAGCAAGGCAATATATGTATGTATATAAGACTGCATGTATGTATATGTTCAAAAAATATATATACACGAATGTGTGTGTATATATATATATATATATATATGTATGCACACACAAGTATGTGTGATATATGCACCATACTCATTTGCATCTATGTTAATTTTATATTTACTATATGTGTATATATACATATACATATATACATGTTATATGTAATATTATGTATTATAAATTTTATAGATTATAAAAAAATATATATATATCCATTAGTTCACACTAATAACTGAAAATGGGAAGCCTGGCTCTTATTACCTTCAGTACATTACTTACTGAATGTAACCAGTCTTCTGTTTCTGACCCTCATTCTGATGCTCCCCTCACCCTTTCACGTTCTGACATCACCTGCCTGCCATTCCTCTCCTTCCAACAATTCTCATCCTGCTTGGATTCTGAAATCCTGTACAGGGCCATGCAAACACCCTCCTTCCTGAGTTCAAGCTTCAACACTTCACACCATCACTTAACAAGACCTGCAGCTACCACCATTCACTGAACTGTTGCCTTCTTCATTCCACTTATGTTGACATCCCACTGTAGACTGATGTCCCACTGTGTCCTTCTTGTGTTTACAGCACCATAACCCTACAACACAGTCCCCCACAACAGGCCATGCAAATGCTCTAATAACCCTCTTTGGGTTTTGCAACCACACCGGGCCACCACTCCCACACTGACCCTCTCACAGAAGCACTGCTAATTTCCCTTGGGCTCTGACATCCCCTTCCAGCTGTTTGAATGCCTTCCTTTGCCCCACTTGGGTTTGCCCCAAGCCTATACCAGGCTGCTGTGGCAACCCTTTAACAAGAAATATTCCTTTTGCTCTATTTATCTTCCAACACCCCACTCAATCTCTGACTCCGCATGTCGGTCACTGCCAACAATGTTTTGATGTTCTCAGGTGACAGCTTTTCTACTTGTCTTGTTAAATTTATTCCTAAGTATTTTATTTTATTTTTAATTTTATTAAGTAGAATTTTTCCCTTAATTTCATTGTTGATTGTTTATCATTGGTGTATAGAAATACTGCAGATTTTTTTAATTGATCTTGTATCCTACATCCTTACTGAACTCATTTATTAGTCTAATAGTTGTTTTAGTTATAGGATTATCTATTTAAAAGATCCAGTCATCTGCAAATGGAGATAGTTGTGCTTCTTCCTTTATGGATGACTTTTATTTCTTTTTCTCTCCTAATTATTCTAGCTAGTACTTTCAGTACTTTGTTATATAAAAGTTTTGAGTAGAAATCTGTCTTATTACTGATTGTACGGGGAAAGCTTTTAGTCTTTCAACATTGATGCTAGTTGGTAGTTTTCTGTAGTTGTCCTTTATCAGGTTGAGGAAGTTCCCATATATCCCTAGTTTATTAAGTGTTTTTATCACAAAAAGGTATTGGATTTTGTCATACTTTCTCTGATTCTTCTGATACGATAATTTTTTCTTTATTTTATCTGTGTATTACATTAGTTGGTTTTCTTATGTTGAAACAACTTTGTATACCTGTGATAAATCCTATTTGGCCATTGTGTATAATCATTTTTATGTATTGCTGAATTTGAATTGCTAGTATTTTGTTAACAGTTTTTACTTCTGTTTTCATCAGCTACACTGATCTGTGGCATTCTTTTCTTCGGGTACCTCTGTTTGGTTTTGGTATCAGGGTAATATAAACTTTATATAATTAGAAAGTGTTTCCTCTGTTATATTTTGGAAGAGATTGTGAAGATTGTGTGACTTCTTTAGATGATTGGTAGAATTTACTAATAAAGTCAGTTGGGCCTGGTCTTTTCTTTATGGGAAGTGGCCTTTTTTTTTTTTCTTAAATTACTAATCCAATCTTTTTACTTGTTTTTAGGTCTATTCAGATTTCCTTTATCATCTTGAATCAGTTTTGGTAATTGTGTATTTCTAGGAGTTTGTTCATTTCATCTAAGTTATTTAATATGCTGGTAAAATTTTTCATAACATTCCCTTATAATCTGTTTTATTGCTCTAAAGTCAGTAGTGATGCCCCCTCTTCCATTACTGTTATTAGTAATTTGAGTCTTCTCTCTTTTTTCTTAATCAATCTGACTAGAGGCTTGTCAATTTTGATCTTTTCAAAATACCAACTTTTGATTCCATTGATTTTTTTCTGTCATTTTCCTACTTTTATTTCATTAACTGCCACTCTAGTTTTTATGATTTCTTGTCCTCTGCTTGCTTTAGTTTTATTTTGCTCTCTTTTTTCACTGTCTTAAGATGAAAAGTTATTGATTTGAGAACTTTTCCCTTTTTAGATACAGATGTTTATAACTCTAAAATTTTCTCTAAGAACTGCCATTGCTTAAGTTTTAGTGTGGTTGTCTTTTTTTTTTTCCTCATTTGTTTAGAAATGTTTTCTAATTTTCTTTGTATTTTCTATTTTACCCACTGGATATTTAGGAGTCCCTTGTTTAATTTTCACATATTTGTGAATTTTGAAATTTTCTTTGTGTTATTGATTTCTAATTTCATTCCATTGTGGACAGAAAGAAATGTCAGGCTTCTCAGATGCTGGGCTTCTGCAACATGGAGCTGGAGTTGGCCAGTACCTCTAGGGCAGACACCATAATCTTAGGCTGGATCTCTGGGGGAGAAGGAGTCCTAGGATCCTGGCTGCACCTCCAAGAAGTAGAGCTCCCATGATGCAGTGCTGGCTGGGGGTTGCAAGGAAACAGCTTATTGCTCAAATGCCACAGACTTGTCCTTCTGACTGAGATTTAATAGATTTTCTTAAAGCAGTGTTTCTCCAGATACTGTATACTTTTAGAACAATTTACAGAAACTTTAATTTTTACAACTAATTTTTTTTAGTAGTTAGAGTTTTCTTAGTGGAATAAGGTCCACAGAGCTCCTCATTCTGTCATTCCAGAAATGTCACCATTGTGTACTCCATTCTCACTCATTTTTTAATGAAAATATCAACTGCAGAAATATATTAAGAGGATAATCTTGACAATATATTTATGGGTTTAGAATAATGCATATTAGATATTGTTTTTTATGAATCATGGATTCCACTGAATTTGTCCTTTTTAGCTCCAAGTGTTGATGACTGATTTTTTCATCATTTTCTTATGCCCCAGCCCCAAGCCTGTCCTTGATCCTCCATGATCAATTGATTAATTAACAAAGATCGAACATTCTGATACATTTTCAAACATTTACTGGAGATTTATTTTGCTATTTAGTAAGACGTAAACTGGATGAGAGAGAGAACAAGCAGTGCTAAAGTTGCCATGCAATATTGTAGATGACAAATTTTGTAGGTAAGACAACGAAAAAAATGAATCTTCAGGTAGTTAGGGAGAAATTTTTTACCTGTTTGCTGATATGGTAGCATATCATGTGTCCTACGTTGTCCAGTCATCCATAAGAATGAATCCTACTGATACCTGAAGGGTATGCTCTTTGAAAAACAACACTTTACAGATTTTTTTCTGAATTGTATTATGTATTTTTCATCTTTCTAAATATTAACATTAATAGTAAGTATTTATTAAGTACATGCTATGCACTAAGCTGCATTCCAGATGTGGGCTATTTCATTTAATCATCACGGCAGCCCTGAGTTAGATGCCATTTTATTTGAATATCGTACATGGAGTCACTGGGACATAAACAGGTTTAGTGACTTGCCCAAAATTATGTAGCTAATAAGTGACAGATTTCATTCCTAATTTTTTCTACTCCAAATCCCAACATCTTAGCTACAACTTAAATTAATTCCTTAAGCAATACTTTTTATTTGAATAGAATTTTCTAAACGTTTTCAGAAGTGTATGCTTAACCAAAGTATACTAAACATTATTTAACTCTCAGTATTTATGTCATAAATGATAAGAATTTTCTCAAAGGTGGCGACTGTATTGAATAACTTATCCCTGATTCCTAGCATTAAATATTTTGTTTATAATAGTTGCCCAAAACATTTTTTTTTTGCCTTACTGAACTCAGGATACTGTGACTAGTTCCTAAATTAGATTCCATATTTATATCAACAGATGGTCCTGTGATATTTGAGGTTTAATTAACAATTAACCTCTGACCTCATGCTAATTTATCATATCTTTTTTAAGGTAGATTTTTCTGCTTGTTCCCCTCAATACTGTCACACCATTAGCTATATGCTTACTTCATTCAGTTTGCCTGGGTCTATTAACACTATTATTTTGAAAATAAATCTGTTTTTAACGTACTGAAGTCTGGGAAAACTAGCTAGTTAGAATTGTACATAGGTTCTGAGGTTGGACTTGAGAAACCCTGGCACTAAAGTGCAAAAGTTTAAGTGTAGGATTTGTAGGTCTCTGGACCTTTATAAGCCTGAGAAAGACAACAACAACAAAAGCACTTCAATTTATTTAAAACTGAAAATAGCCACCTTATAGAAAGATATATTTTAGCTTTTAAAATGTTTCTGAATTGTATCTATTCAGTGTATTACCAAGTGTTGAATGTTGTAAACTGGCCAGAGCCAATGTCTTTATACAATAATTAGATTATTCTTGACTATTATGAAGTAGCTACCAATAGGTGGTGGTAAAATATGATTAGTGTTCTCTGTCACAACTTTGCTACTGCTTAGAGAACTATGTCTCAGGCCAAATACTACGACACGTGTACATTTTATTAGCAAGTAAGACTTTCCTTTCATGTATCTGAAAACATCTTACAATTAAGTTCACTTTAGGCAAACGGAACAGTATTTTAGCAACAGAACTCAGTTAATATTTAGTTAGTATCAGGCAATAAGAAACTCCGAATCATTAGGTGGAACTCATGGAATCAACTTTTGGGTTCTGTTCCAAAAGACAAAGGACTCCTTGGGTCCTTACACTTTGTACATACAATCCACATTATCCTTAACTTCTCATTTCAGCCCTTGTTATTCATGTGGAACATTTATTAATGTAATAAGGAAATCTTCTGGTGGTTAGAGGTAAAGATATGTGAAATACTAGTTGGCTCTAATGAAATGTTCACTAATACCCCTTTGGAATATGTTTTGACATAAATCATTTATTCTTAAGATGTAGAATAAAAGTAACATGCACACACACATTCACCCACACACACACACACACACACACACACACACACCTCTCTTTTCTGTCTTGAGTTTGGAAGAAATTGAAAGAGACAGACACAGAGTATGTAAGATGGATATCAAAGCAAGATATTTTTTCTAACTGTAAATATAGTTGAGTGGAGTATAATACAAAACTGGGCACTACACTTCCTACTTCCTTCATTGCACTAAATTTATCCTCCCAGGCACAGGAAGTGCAAAGGTGGACCCACACTGTAAGTACTAAGGCATATCAGTAACAAAGCAGAAAGCATATCTGACTTCATGGAGCTTACATTCTAGTAGAAGAAAATTCACAAAATACATAAATGAGTTATATAGAATTTTAGAAGGTGATAGTGCTATGAGGAAAAATACAGGAGGGAAAGTGGTGAGTGAGTACATGGGGGATTGCAATTTGATCAGTGATGATTTCACTGACGTGACATTAGCAAAGAGCTGAAGAAGATGAGAGAGTTGAGCCACCTGATTATCTGGGGAAGGTACAAGTACAAAGACCCTGAAGTTCAGGCCTGCCTGGCGTGCTGGAGGAAGAGCAAAGATACTAGTGGGACTGGAATAAAGTAAGTGAGAAGGAAAATTGTAGAAATGAAACCATCAGGTAATTGGGAAGGTGTGGAGATAAGTACTCTGAGTGAAATCAAGTACTGATGGCAGAATTTGAGTAGAGCAATGTCAAGAATACACTTCAAATTTTAAAGGAACATTCTAGATTCTCTATCGAGAATAGTCCATGGTGCAGGCATGTAAGAAATTATGGAAATTAGTTTAAATTTTATTTCAGTAGTCCAGACTAGGCTTGGAGTGATATTTCTGGAAATGGTGAGAAGAGGTTTCAACCTCGTATTTTGCAGCTAGAAACTACAGGATTCATTGATGATTGGATGTGGAAGGAAGACATAAGTTAACAAGGCTACTAATATATGGCTTGTGCAACTAGAAGGATTGATTTTCCATTAACCAGAATAAAAAAAATGTCAAAGGAGTAATTCAGTTTTGGACATGTTAAATTTGAAATGTCTTTTGACATGTAATTGAAGCTATTGAGTAGAGAGTTGGGTATGATTTTTAGGGAAGAGATATGGACTAAAAATATACATTTGAAGTCTTGAGCTTTTTAAATGCTGCGTAAAACTTTGAGGTTGGATGAGATTCTTAAGGGAGTGAATGTAAAAGACATCCAAAGACTAATTTTGCTGAGGAGAAGAAGACCAGGAATGGAGACCCAGAGGAACGTGTGTCCTGGAAACTAAGGGTAGAAATTGTATTAGGGAGAAGGCAGAGATCAGTTATGTCTGATCTAATGTCTATGCTACTGATAGGTCCAATGAAAAATAGGCCAACAAAGCTAAGAAACAAGCAAAAACAAGGATTGTGAATTGATCAGTGGTTTTACTGATAAGTAATTTATTGGTGATGTTGAAAAGAGCAGTTTCAGTGCAGTAGTTGTGGGAGGTTTAGAAATATGATTGAAATTATTTTAGAGAGGATGAGAAGAGAACAATTAGAAAAAGTAGAATGCAAAACTCTTTCCCCATATCTTGCCCTAGATGGGAGATCAGACAGTACATTATCAGTAATAGGAGGAAAGATGTAGTGTATAATTACAGGATTGTTTATATATACATATATATATAAAATTCGGAGTGCTTGCAGAAAATTGCTTCAATCTTCTCAGTGAAACAGTAATCAGGATCACCAGCTGAGAATAAAGATGGGGTAGGATAAGCTGGAGACCTGAGGAGAAAGTGTGAATAATCATAATCATATAGGAAGAGAGAAAGTGAATGAAGTAGCCAAATATAGTATAATAAATGGACAGGATGAAAGGTCTTAAGGGATGCTCATGTAATACAGTGTCATTCTAGATTAGCTGCATTTTTAAGTTTCAGATGTGCTATATTTGCATATTATTTACTTTTTTTAAAGTAAATTGAATAAACTGACTTTTTTACATAAATGAACTTAGAAAGGAAATTTTATATCAGAATGATAAACGACAAAACACTACTTGACATAAAAATAAAAAGATTAAGTCATACTAAAATATATTCATAAACATTATTACTTTGTTAAAAGACCAATAATTTAATCCCAGGAGTGCACACACATTTTTGGAAAAACTGCTGTCCTGAATTGAAAGCTTCAGTTCCTGCTCTCAAGCAGTTTAATAACATAAATCAGAACTTGTTTGCCTAAGTGAGAAAAGAAAAGACCATCTAAATATGTTCATTTTATCTATTTTAGAATCCCTATGGGCAAGTACTTTGTCTTAACGTCCTGTGAAATGTGTAGAATCATTCTGTGTGCATAAAGTGCACTCTACCAGGTGGTATTTGGTGGTTGTGTTCATCTTTAACATGAACAGAATATTAGTTTATAAAAGATTTGTTTTCTTTTTCAAAATTCCTATTTTCCAGTCTCTAAGCACACTGCTTATTTAGATAAATCCTTTTGGGTTCCTGTTGGTGCTTCTGAAAAATGGGTGACTTGAATTTAGATGCAGTGGGTAATCTGCTTGAGCAGACTAGAAGGAAGAGTTGGTTCAATCTTTAAAGATACTCTTGTGGCCTCTCCCGTTGCGGAGCACAGGCTCCGGACGCACAGGCTCAGCAACCATGGCTCACGGGCCCAGCTGCTCTGCGGCATGTGGGATCTTTCTGGACCAGGGCACAAACCTGTGTCCCCTGCATCGGCAGGCGGACTCTCAACCACTGCGCCACCAGGGAAGCCCTTTAAAGATACTCTTTGTCAAGCAATAATAAAGGAAAAACTTGCTTTATTTTAGTTCACATGCTGTAAACATGTATCAGCAAACCAATGACTCAATTGCATTACTTGCTAGCTATCCAAAGTGAGCGTCAATCATTTAACCTGAGGTTAAATAACTCAGGTTGTTTACCTGAGGCCGAGCAAAACCTGAGCAAGTCTTCCAGGTGCTTGCTCTTCCTCAAACTCATTAGGCATGTATCCACCTCAGGACCTTTTAACTTGCTCTGCCCTCCACCTGGAGGGCCCTTCCCCACACGACTTGCTCTCTCACCTTTTACAAACGTTTGCCAATTTTTTTTTAACATCTTTATTGGAGTATAATTGCTTCACAATGTTGTGTTAGTTGCTGCTGTACAACAAAATGAATCAGCTGTACGTATACATGTATCCCCATATCCCCTCCCTTTTGTGTCTCCCTCCCACCCTCCCTATTCCACCCCTCTAGGTGATCACAAAGCACCTAGCTGATCTCCCTGTGCTATGCAGCTGCTTCCCAGTAGCTATCTATTTTACATTTGGTAGTGTATATATGTCCATGCTACTCTCCTACCTCATCCCAGCTAACCCTTCCCCCTCTCTGTGTCCTCAAGTCCATTCTCTATGTCTATGTCTTTATTCCTGTCCTGCCAAATTTTTACATTTTTCTGATAGCTTTCCTGGTAACCTCTTTGTAAGTGCAAACTCTCACCCTACCCTTCCATATGTCCTTCCTGAATTGTTTTATATTTTTGTAGCACTTATATGGATCTGAAAACCATATTATATAAATATATGTTAATTATATATATATAATTTTATATATAAATGATATATAACTATAATATATATTCTATATAAATAATTATATATTCTATATAAATACCTATAAATTGATAATTATTTTATTTTTTCTCTGACTCCCACACTACAGTGTAAGCTGCACAAAGGAAACATTTTTGTCTGTGTTGTTCTCTGCTGAAGTCCCAGTGCTTAACACAGTGTAGCTATTTAATAAATATTTGTTGAATTAATAAGTGAATATTGTTGTTGATATTGAAGTTAGGTATCTTGCCTGAGAGATAATATATAACCAGGTCTGGAACCCAGGTGCTTGGCTGCAGAGCCTACCCAGTAAACTCTATGATAAGCCCAGGGGAGATGCCTACTGTTATACTTCTCTCAGATCTTGAGTAAAGGGCTCGTATCAGAATTGACTAATCAAAAATAAAGGCATAAGAAATGTTTTTGTACTAAGGCTGAGTAATTCCTATCTGTTATATTATGGAAAATATTAACTAATAGTAGACTCTCCTTTTTAAAGATGAAACAGTCACTATTATCTCTAGATAATTAAAAAAAAAGTGTATCTTCCAATTAAAAAAAAAGGTGTATCTTCCAATTAATTATACAGAACTCTAATTGGAATGGTGACAGAGAGAGTAATAGAATTGAAGTCTTCTGCATTTCCCTTTTGACTATAAGGTTATTGCAAGGCTTAAAAGAGATAAGGCATGCAGATATAATGTCTGACATCTAATAAGCAGTCAGAAAATTTTAACTTAAGGATTCACTATTCTATATCATATATAAATCTCTGCCCATCATGTAGAGAAGGCTGGCTAGACTCATATATAGAAAAAAAACCTATTTTAAAAATGTTTTTAGAAATATATTTTAGGTCACACATATGCACATTATCAAATCTTAATACTCCAAGAATTATTGTTTCTGCTGATTTTTCCAATTATTATGAATTATTTCTCCCTTTTGATATTGGTACATAGAGATACATGGTATTTAAACAAGTGCTAACACATGTAATGGATAGATTTCAGAACTCTGATCTAGACAGCACCATTCCCCCTTGTTTAGTTGACTGAGAAATTATGAATCCTCCCTAATTACTACACTGTTTGCCACAGATCCTGAAACAACAACAAAGGATTGGCTAAGAGGATAAAAAGAAGAAAACAATCAAATAGAATTAGCTTCTAAATCCTGGGTCTTCAAAGTTTCCAGTAAGGGCACAACCTCACATGTGAATGAAATAGGCAAATTATTGACTCTAACAATCCTTAAAAGTTTGAGGTATTTAAATGGTCAAACAAAACTGAAGAAATATTCCACAGTACCTCAGGGACCGAAAGTAATTAATTGGGCTGAAAAAAACATTGAGAGTCCTCTAGGAATTCCTCTCTATTTTTATTTTAGTAACTTAACAAAATAATGACTTGTATAAACAAAGTAACAGCATTCACAGTGCTCTCATCCCACAAAAATAATATTAAATATTAGAGTAGATCTGATACATTAGAAGAAAGGTTTAACATTAATCTGGATTTAAAGTTGTTTACACAAAGTTATCTTGCTTCAGAATATTTCTTCTGGCTTTTATGAAAACACGAGACAATAAATTTTCTCTCAAAAACAACAATAACCACATACCAAAAACAAAGAAATTGATAATGTCTATAACAATATGACATTAAAATGACTGATTGAAAGAGGAAAACAACAGAAAACATTTAGTGTGAACTTTTTAGTGATAAAATGTAGTCCCCAGATACAGCATAATTCTGTGTTTCTCCAGTAAGTTAACCGAGTATCATTATTTGTAGTTCCATTTTATCTTTTTTATTAATACTTGTCTGGAAAAGGACAAAAAACAAGGGGAAAATATCAACCATGTACTATTAATCCCATTGACTGTGTGTAGGTGTTTATTTTGTTTCTCACTCTCTGCCCTTGCCCTTACATTATAATTAATTTAATGAAATTTAAAATTTTAGATTTAATTTGAATGTTTCAAAGGTATTATCATAAGTAGTTTATTATTTCATTATATTTTACTATTTTATTCTATTTGTGTGTGTGTGTGTGTGTGTATGTAATAATGGATAATAATGCCATAGCCTTACTAAAAAATAAAATCTTGGCCTGGGAAAAATGGTTACTTTGCTTAATTAAAAATGGGCTGTGGGGCGTCCCTGGTGGCGCAGTGGTTGAGAGTCCGCCTGCCGATGCAGGGGACACGGGTTCGTGCCCCAGTCCGGGAGGATCCTGCATGCCACGGAGCGGCTGGGCCCGTGAGCCATGGCCGCTGAGCCGGTGCGTCCGGAGCCTGTGCTCCACAATGGGAGAGGCCACAGCAGTGAGAGGCCCGTGTACCGCAAAAAAAAAAAAAAGAAAAGGGCTGCGGTGAAGGTGCAAAGGAGAAAGCAGGAGCACTAGTCAGATGGTTATTACATAATCCATGAGGGAGATGGTATTTGGAGTTCAGAGACAGCCAGATAACTGCAGATATTCTAAATATAGACTCAATGGAATTTACGGAGGATTACCCTGGGGAGTAAGAATGTTCAGTTAAGGTCAAGCAAGTAGAAGGATGTAGTTTCTGCTATTTACTGAGATAATGAATACTGAAAGCAGCAGGTTGTTGTCTTCTTGAGCAGTGGGAGAGTA
Organism: Pseudorca crassidens; assembly: GCF_039906515.1. NCBI lineage: Eukaryota > Metazoa > Chordata > Mammalia > Artiodactyla > Delphinidae > Pseudorca > Pseudorca crassidens. The sequence continues at coordinate 41,178,786 of NC_090311.1, read as the reverse complement.
GCAGAGAGAGATCAGGATTGGGGAGTTTTAACATTTAAAATTGGGGGTGTTTATAATTGATCTAATTGGGGATCAAACAGGCAATTGGATATAGGTCTGAAATTCAGAGGACAGGGCTGGTTTAGAGATATGAGAGTCTTCAACATAGAAAGAGTTTTAAAGCTCTGCAGCTGGATGAGGTTGACAAAGTAAGTGAAGTCCAAGAACAAACCTTTGGAGCATCCTATGTAAATATGTCTTATAGATGAGGAAAAATCAGCCAAGGAAAAGAGGTAGTAGCTGATAAGGTAGAATTAAAAGCAGGAGAATAAGATGTTATGGAAGCCATGTGAAGGAAGTGTTTTATGGAGGAGACACTTTTAACTAATCCTACAAAGCTTCTCCCACAAAACCTGGCATTTAGTAAATATTACGTTATTACTCAGTTGTCCCTGGACTCTGGAGTTTATGTGGTCCAAGAGAGGTTTCTGGCCACCCATCCACTGTGGTAGTTGATAGGGCTGTCCCATGACCAGGGCTCTGAAATCCATGTCAAAGCCATCTAATCTACCTGCAGAAACGGTGCTCCCTGTTGGTCAGGACATGGGATTTCATAATCAGCCTCTTATGGCTGGAATGGTTATTGTCCGGTGTTTGAAAAGACCCAACATAACCACCACTTTTGTAGGTCCTGCCAACTTCAGGGCAGTGCCTGCCCATCTGAGAGGTTGGTATCTCTGCCAGCCGAGTAACTTATAAATAAACAAGATTTCCCCTCCCCCTGGGGTCATGCTTAGGCAGATCCCTCGCCCATCCCTTTTATATCATCCAGATTTCTTTCTTCACCCAAGTCTTCCATAAGGGGACTTAATGGATAATTGAAAAGGAAATTATTGGATATTTTAGATGGTAAAATCCCAGACTCCAGTGCCACAATATACAGTGTGTATCTTTATTTTGGGTAAGAGAAACTCAGAACTCAAAGTCAGAAGCTGTAGATTTTTTCTACTATGACTTGAGTGAAAAAGGGAAAAAAGGTTAATATTTACTGAAACTTACAATATGCCAGATTTAGTCTGTGTTTTAATATAGATTATTTCACTTAAACCTCTCAACATCTATTAACTTTTATATTGTTATAGTTCTCATTTTACAAATGAAGAAATTAAGAAACAATCACACAATTAGTAAATGGAGCCCAGTTTTTTATTCAGGCTCTCTGGCTTCAGATTCAGAATTCTTAACCATAAAGCTTTGCAGACAATATATTCTGAGCAGAAAAAGAAAAAATAGTGCATTAAATAATTTCTTGACACTGTAAACATTTATGTAGACTCCAACATATTTGTTTGAATTATTCATATAAAATTAAATAAGTAAACCATAGGAAAATCATTACTGTATTTCTCTACCAGATAAGATTATGAATACATTCAGGAGATATTATTCTTATTCATTGTTACAACTTTCAGATGACATAAAATGACAGAAATGCTGGGATCAGATATGAAATTCTTTATTTTACATCTAGCCATTTGCCCGTGTTTTCATCTTTATACTTTAAGGTATCATGGATCTTCTGTGCTATTAGTTTCAAGTTTCTATATTATACTGTACTGAATGGAAGACATATCAATTACTTGATAATTAAAGTATATTTTCTCTCTGAAGGCAACTGATCGAGAGGGAGATCCAATAACATATGCCATTGAGAAAGGAGATCCACAGCGAGTTTTTAATCTTTCAGAAACGTAAGTTAAAAATAATTTCTAAATTTATTTTTCTTTTTAAAATGTTAAACAGTGTACTGGTAGCAAGAGGACAGACTTCTAATCAGAGACTTTCAGCTGTTTATAGTTTTATTTTACTTTTCTTTTCTATGAGTGTTAATGAGAACTGCGGGGGATAATTCTGAATCCAGAAATCATACCCAGGACACTGTTTATTTATATAAAAAAATTTTACTAGGTAAAATCCACCGAGGTGGAAACAGTTCATTTGCAGGTATAATCTGGGATTAATTAGATCCCTTTAAAATTGTCAGCTACGCATAATAACAAGGATATTTCTACAAAGAGTAACTTGGCACTAAATTGTTCAAAGGGAATTTTGTAAGAAAAAGTGTAATTCAGATACATTTAAGGTGCCACCAAAGTCCATCCTTCAATTTTTGAGTAATATAGGTATACTCTAAAAAAGCTAAGATAAAAATATTTCATGCCCATTCTAAGCCCCTTTGAGGTCTATGTCCATGTCATTCTGCTCACCTCTCTGAACATATCAGAGATAATGTCAGTCTTAACTATTGAGGAAACTGACAGCAGGCATTAAAGAAGGCATTGACATTAGCTTTGTTTCTCTTCTTCAACAGCAAAGTAGCCGCTCTGTTTTTACGTGTGGCTGGCTGTCAAAGAGATGTTCTTGCTATCTCTCTGATGTTTTCTGTGTGGTCCTGAGTGGTTTTACTCCCTAAAAGGATGGAAATCTAAATGTAGCCCATGAGTATAAAGTGAAAAATTTGACAAATAGCCAGGCTCTGCTTCAGTCTCAGGAACATGTGGTACACAATGCCAAATCAAGAGAACCCTGTGTGGTCACTTGATCTTGTAAGAAAAAAACACGTGCAACTTTGCATTGACGAGGGTGGTACAGCCATGAGTTTGTGTGCCTGGATACAGTATTTCCCAGATTTTTAGATTTCACAGATGAATAAACTTCCATTTAAAAAATGGAGAGATTTACTATTTTGAATTTTCCCCCGTAGGTACATACTAATCATAAGTAATTATAATTTACAATCATTCTTAAAGAAAGAAAACTTTGTAAAAGGGACACTTTAACAGTAATCAGGACTGTGTGGTACTGGTATAAAAATAGATGTCTGGATTACTAGGATAAACTTAAGAATCCAAAAATAACCCCTAATATTTATGGTCCATTGATTTCCAAAAAAAAAAAAGGCCAAGACAATCTAATTAGGAAAGAATAATCTTTTCAATAAATGAAGCTGAGACAGCATGCAAAGGAATGAAATTGGGTCTTTACCTCACACCGTCTGTAAAAATTAACTCAAAGTGAATCACAGACCTAAATATAAGAGATTAAACTATATAATGAAGAAGAAAATACAGATGTAAATCATGATTTGGGTTAGGCAATGATTTCTTAGATATGATACAAAAAGCAAAAGTGATTAAGAAAAAAGACTAATAAGTTGCACCTCATCAAAATTTGAAAAAATGTGATTCAAATGGCACCATCAAGAAAGTGAAAGACAACCCCATAGACTGAAAGAAAATATTTTAAATATATGAAGAATATGTAAAGAACTAGTATATCTCAAAAATAAGCAGATAAATAATCTAAGTAAAAATGAACAAAATTTAAATAGACATTTCTTCGAAGATATATGAATGGCCAATAAGCATGTGGAAATATGCTCATAATCACTAGTCATTAGGGAAATCAAATTACAATCATGAAATACCACTTCACATCCTCTTATAATAGCTATAATGAAAAACAAAGGAAATAGCATACATGGGTAAAGATGTGGAAATATCAGAATTCTCATATATTTCTGGTAGGAATGTAAAATGTACACTCTGGAATACTATTTCTCATTTCCTCTAAATGTTAAACATAGAGTTACCATATAACTCAGCAGTTCCACTCGTGTCTATTCAAGAGAAATGAAAACGTTATGTTCACGTAAAAAGTGGCACAGAAATGTTTATAACAGAATTATTTACAATGGCAAAATGTGGAAAACAACCCAAATGTCTGTCTACAGATGAAATGAATTAACAAAATGTGTATCCATACAGTGGAATATTATTCAGCAATAAAGGAGAATAAGTACTGAAACATGCATGAACCTTGAAAACATACTAAATGAAAGAAATCATTCACAAAAGACCACATTTGGTTTGATCCCATTTGTATTAAATGTCCAGAATAGGCCAATCTATAGAGACAGAAAGTAGACTATTGGTTGCCTGAGGCTGGAGGCTGACAGAGAATAGGGAATGACTGCTAATGGGTACAGTGGTGAAAATATTCTAAAATTGATTGTGGTGATGGTTGAACTACTCTGAAAATATGATAAAATTTATTGAATTGTACACTTTAAATGGGTGAATTCAATGATATGTGAATTATATGTTAATAAAACTGATAAAAATAAGAAAACAGTGAAGTTTTCACCTGCCCTGGTCTTACTTTCTCTGTTAAAGATTTCCATTCCTGTGTTTATCTGTTTTTCTCTTGATGCTGAAGGATTTTAAAACTGCTGGTTGTGAAATCTAATGAGCTACCAGTTTTATCAAAGACATTCTCACTCGTGCTGCTACCCTAGCAAGTGTTTGTCTACTACTCTCTAATTTATGCTTTTGAAACCGAACAGACACACCTAGTTGGTTACAGAGGTTCTTTAAAGTGTGAAAGATGTCAATGCAGCATCCTCTTTGTCTGAATTGACCTAAACAGACAGAAATATCCTTAAATGCAAACTTCTTCCTAGAGTAGACAGCTAGAGTAGGGCAGGACTTCCTAGAGTAGACAGCTTCCTAGAGTAGACAGCTAGAGTAGGGCAGGACTCTGTGATGATTGTATGGTCTCTGTTGATGATCATACAGGGTCCAGTACACTGCGCTCATTGCCTTTTATCTTATGGTAATTTTATTTCAGCCACTTTATTGCTGTTGTTCCCATTGATAATTATAGGCTAGGCTAGACCCTTAGCAATATATTTCAACACATTTGAAATGGGGGAAATATTGATATTTTAATCCCTTCCCTCTTTGAAACTTCTGAGATACTTGTGCAAATTTGCATCACCACTTCTATGTAAGTTTTAAGGATTTGAATAATTCAGATGCTCTCTCAAAAAATAATAGAAAAGAAATCATGTTCTGTCTTATCACATGCTTCAGTTCATATAAATAGTGATTTTGGTTACATTTTTCTTCTTAAAACAACAAAAAAAGTACTTGCTTATTGTTTACATTAAATATTATTTTATGCTATAATGCCAATTTTAACAATAATCATTACAATACCATTCATTACCTTACCTTTTTTTCCATTGAAATACAAATATACCAAAACATTTTTATAATTCTTTAAAAAATATTAGTTGTAATGAATATTCATTTCAGTGCTAGTGTGGATTTACCAAGTGTTGAATTGTTATATTCATTTTTTTTCAGTGTCATAGCTTTATTTTTTTTTAACATCTTTATTGGAGTATAATTTCTTTACAATGTTGTGTTAGTTTCTGCTGTATAACAAAGTGAATCAGCTATATGTGTATATATATCCCCATATCAACTCCCTCTTGGGTCTCCTTCCCACCCTCCCTATTCCACCCCTTTAGGTGGTCACAAAGCACCTAGCTGATCTCCCTGTGCTATGCAGCTGCTTCCCACTAGCTATCTATTTTACATTTGGTAGTGTATATATGTCAATGCTACTCTCTCACTTCGTCCCAGCTTACCCTTCCCCCTCCCCACATCCGCAAGTCTATTCTTTATGTCTGTGTCTTTATTCCTGTCCTGCCCCTAGGTTCATCAGACCCTTTATTTTTTTTGATTCCATATATATGTGTTAGCATACGGTATTTGTTTTTCTCTTTCTGTCACACTGTATGACATTTTAATGAATTGGATTAGTCATATGGCCAGGAAAGAAACTTATTCTTTAAAGAAAAATGCTTGTTCCTTAAAGATCACAATCATTCATTATGTAAATCAGTTAATGTTATGTATTAAACGGCCAGATCTTTATGGTTCTGTAGTGTAATGCATTATTTTAATAACTTTTTATGTCTGTGCTAATAGTTGCATATGATTCAGCAAATATTTATTCAGCAAACATTCATTTATAAGTAAATATTTAAGCAAGATGTAAGGAAACTTCCTCTGCAAGTATTATGGCAAAATATTTGTTATTTATTGCAGGAAATTGAGGAATTCTTATTGATGTCATCATTGTAGCATAAGGCATGTGATGTAACACTTAAAGGCTAAGTGCTAAACAAAAGAACCTCAGAGTTATTTCTGCCCCTTGTTAGAACTTTATTTGAAAATTTTATATCTTCACTGGCATTTTTATTTCTCTCTATGTGACTAAATTAATTTTGACACTAAATTTAAAGCTTATGTTTTTCATATCAGTTTGAGCTACACTGAAGATTAACATGTAAGAAAGATGATATGCATATTTTTCTGTAAGCTCTACTCTCAAAATATATGCTCAGATCACCCTTCTCACACAGCTGGTTCATGCCTCCATCAACTTACCTAAATGTCTACCAATATCTAACTCTTTCTATTGGTCTGTGTTTGTTAATCACTAATTACTGTTCAACATGGAATGCCATATCAAACTAGAAGCAATCATACATTTTGAGGTATATTTTACCCTCTCTAAATATCATTTTAAGGCCTGAAAAATGATGCCCAAATCAGCATGATAAATCTGCCAAAGACTCAGACACTTGTAAGTATAAATGATGTTAATCACAATCAGTAGAAGGTATTGAAAAAGATTAATGGAAGAATACAAAGCATGAAACCTGTGAGATAATCTCTTTCAGTGCATAATTATGCTGCTGCAATATTTCCTAATAAATGATGCAATTTGGGAAAATGAACACTTAAATAGAAGGTTGGTTTGTTTGGAAGTAGATACCCTCCACTACTTTTTATCTACATTGTTTAAACAACTTTTGAACACCATTTTTATGGTTTGGCAAACCAACTCATTGTATAAAAGAGCTTGATTTTGTCAATCACAATACATTTCAGGAATATAGCCTCAGTGTTTGGTGAGGGAATTCTGTGCAATATAATTAATATAATTGAGGTTAAATTCACATAGCATAAAATTAACCATTTTAAAGTCAACAATTCAGTGGCATTTAGTAGACTCACAATGTTGTATGACTATCAGTTCTATCTAGTTCAGGAACATCGTCATCATTCCAAAAGGAAACACAACTCGGTTAAGCAGTTACTCCCTACTTGCCCTTCCCCTCCACCACTGACAACCACCAAGTTGTGTTCTGCCTCTATGGATTTATTTATTTTGGATATTTCCTATAAATAGAATGACACAGTATGTGACCTTTTGTGTCTGGCTTTTTTCACTTAGCCTAATGTTTCAGAGTTCTTCCATGTTGAAGCATATCTCAGTACTTCTTTCCTTTTTATAACTGCATAATGTTCTGTTACATGTGTACACAGCAGTTTGTTTATCCATTCATACATTGATGGAAATTTGGGCTGTTTTTCTGTTTTGGTCATTGTGGATACTGCTAATATCCACACACATACAGACACACATAGATACATGTATTTAAGCACACACAAATATACATGTATTTAAGCACCTGTTTTCAATTCTTTTGAATGTATACCCAGAATTGGAATTGCTGGGTCACATTGTAATCATTTACTTTTTGAGGAACTGCCAAACTGTTTTCCATAGTGATTGAACCGTTTTACATTCCCACCAGCAATGTACAACTGTTTCAATACCTCCGTGTTTTCATCAACACATTATTTTCCCATCTGTTTTGTTAATTATTCTAGTGAGTATGAAGTACTATTTCATTGTAGCTTTGATGTGTATTCCCCTGATGACTAATGATGTTGAGCATGTTTTCATGTGCTAATTTGCCATTTGTATATCTTCTTTGGAGAAGTATCTATTCTTTGCCAATTTTTTATTGGGTTGTTTGTCCTTTTTGCTGTTGAGTTGTATGGAGTCCTTTATATATTTGGAGAACCAGACCCTTATTTAGATATATGATTTGCAAATATTTTCTCCCATTTTGTAGGGTTTTTTTTACTTTCTTGATACTGTACTTTGATGCACAAAAAAATTTTAATTTGAGGAAGATCAATATATCTATTTTTTTAAATACATTTGCTATTCTGTTTATTTATTTACTTTTTTAAAATTTATTTTATTTATTTTTGGCTGTGTTGGGTCTTTGTTGCTGTGCACGGGCTTCTCTAGTTGCGGCGAGCGGGGGGCTACTCTTTGTTGCAGTGTGCAGGCTTCTCATTGCGGTGGCTTCTCTTGTTGTGGAGCATGGGCTCTAGGCGCACGGGCTATAGTAGTTGTGGCACGCGGGCTTCAGTAGTTGTGGCTCACAGGCTCTAGAGCGCAGGCTCAGTAGTTGTAGCACATGGGCTTAGTTTCTCCGCGGCATGTGGGATCTTCCTGGACCAGGGCTGGAACACGTGTCCCCTGCATTGTTAGGCAGATTCCTAACCACTGCGCCACCAGGGAAGCCCTATTTTTCTTTGTGCTGTTCATGCTGTTGTTATCATATTTAAGAATACATTATCAAACCCCAAATCATAAAGATTTATCCCTATGCTTTTGTCTAAGAGTTTTATGGTTTCAGTACTTACATATAGATTTTTGATCCATTTTGAGTTAAATTTTGTATATGGTATGAGATAATCCAATTACGTTCTTTTGCATGTAGATCTCCAATTGCCCCAGCACTGTTCGTTGAAGAGATTATTCTTTCCCTATTGAATGATCTTGGCATTCTTGCTGAAAATCAACTGGCCACAGACGTATGGATTCATTTCTGGACTCTCAATTCTATTCACCAGTATACATGGGCACTTTTGAATGCCCTAATTTCCCAAGAAACTCTGTACCCAGTTTTTCCTGCCAGGCTTTTGGTGTTCCACTGAATGCCTCAAACATAAACTATTGCTTCAGATGGCTGCAGGTTGCTCCCTGACTTACACTGTTTTCCAGGAATACCCACTGCTTTTCCACCTTGAGTGAATTCTGAGTTAGGCAAAACAAGACAAAAACCATGTATTATTCCTTCAGGCAGCCTCCAGACCAGTTGGAATAGATAAACACAATTCTTTGTGAATAAGGATAGTTTCGCTGCCTCCAGAAACAAGGACCAGAGTAGCACACTGGGAATGTTGACCACCATCTTTAAGACTACTCTAAGCCAGAAAGGGCTGGGACAAGGACAAGTAAAAATGGAACAAATCTTTACTACAATTTTTAAGTTGCCTTTTTCTTAATTCTACCTTCATTTGGGTGCTGTCAACCTTTGACTGTTTTCCATTGTCCTATCAAAGTTGTTTCTGATTCTTCCTGCTTCATTTTTCGATGCTTCTGTGGAGAGACCACCTCTTCAAGCTGTTTACGTCACCATTTTCACTGACATCCCTCCTGTGCAATATATTTTCAATTATGTAAAATTTAAGTAGCACTATTATTGATGTTTTATCAGGAGTCATTCTTATGTATTTTTAGTATATGGACTGATAAGATTTACTGCATTTCTAAATGCAGCCTAATGTATACTGCTCTATAGCTTCCATTCAACTGGTAGCAAGAGTCCTCCTTTCCAGTTATTTCTGGAATTTTGTGGAAGGATGCTTGTGTGTACTCATAAGCTAATCTTTCAGCTATGAATACCAAAAGACAGCACCTATTTTTTCTCTCTTTTTCTATTTCCCAAATATCCTGTCTGTCTACGACATTGGCACACATCATCTTACAAGGCACACGTCATCTTAAGCAAAGAACTATTTCCATAATAATTACCAGACTATGAAAAATAAGCTATTTAGGTATAATATGGCTCTAAATTCTAATACAGTATAAATTTCTAGTGATTTTCTAATTTAATATACAAGGCATAATATAGAGTCGAAGCTTAAACTGAGGAGAAAAATGGAAAACAATAACTGAATTTTCTTCTTTCTTTCATTTTACTATGGATAGATTTTCAGATTTCTTAAGTTACTTGTGAATAAGTCTCAGAAGCAATCAATGATTTACTTTTCTCTTTGAATGTCATTTTAGAATGGGGTTATCTGAACCATCTGCAGTATGGGAGGTTGATCCAAATTTGATTGTTACAAACTACTCTGGGAATTGGTTTTCAGCTATTTGGACAAAACATTTTAAAATGTACAAGGAGCAAAGTCAGTTTTTCATAGTCATACCATATGTTTAGAACTTTTTTTTTAGTCCGTATCAATAACAACAATAAAATAAAACAGAGTGACTGTGACTCTGATTTTGATTCCTTGGCATTGACTCTCTGTACTCAACTACCATATGCGGTGCGGATTGCTTAAATTCCACTATAACAACAAAAGCACTTGCATTAAAATGAAAGCCTTTTATCTATCAGAAACAAATTATGCTTTTATACTTGATAAATATTTTAATGTTTTGTTAAATTAATGTAACCTCTCCTTCACAGTAGATACTTGTTAGACCTTAATTAAAATGCCATGTACAACATCAGATTGTAATATCTAAGACATAAATGTAGAACTTGTTTTAGAGAACATAATAAGCGACCAAAGTGTTATAAAAACAAGTTACATGGGAGAATAAAAGCTTAAATATCTGAAAGTATGTATTCTAAACAGTGAAAAGGTTAAGAATTAGTATTAAAAGTATTCTAAGTATGAGAATTTTCCCAAAGGCTGTTCATCTCCCATTATACATAATACTTAAGAAATATCTAAATTTCAAGAGAATAACAAGATGGTAAAATTGTTAGTGTATCCACAAAAGAGTTTGTTTTTATAAATTGTAAAATGAGAGAACGAATGTTCATAAAATTATATTATCTTGAAAATAATGTAAAATATGCAGCCTGAGTGCTCTTTTGAAAGCAATTATAATGTATTTAAATATGGTTATAATAGAGAATACAAAGAAATATTAAAAAACCCATAATATCTATGAAAGTTTTAATATTCCACTGTATATTTTCTAATTTTCTACAGTAAGACTCAGTTATTTTGAAATTTGGAAAGAAGAAAAATTTTAGTCTCTATAGTTTAATCAAAGATGAAATTTAGATGTTTTCATTTCCGTAGTGGTCACATATGTGACAATGAATGGGAGTGGTGATATAGATTAAAGAAATCACTTTTTTACTCAAAGCATTATGAAACTGCTAAAGATTAATGGACTCTTTTACCTTTGAAATCATCACAAACAAGATAGATATCTTTCTTCCTGTAATGAATTGAGCATAGTTTGTTTTGTTTTTTTTTCCTTGGAAGCTACAGAATCACCTCACTTATCTCATTCAGTTTGGCAATTTTTCATTATTGCTAAGAGGCTCAACAGCCTTAAAAGCCTTTTTCAATTTTCAGCATGAATCCTAGAATCGTTCATCTTAAATACTCAAGCTATGTTTGCTGAAAGGAAAAAAAAAAAGAAAAACTATCAAAAGTAGTTCACAATAGTAGAAAGACTCCCTGTGACATAATATCTTTTTCTGTCTCATTTGTTTGTTTGTTTTCTCTGTCACTAGTACTGGGATTCTAACCTTAGGGAAAGCACTGGACAGGGAAAGCACTGATCGCTACATTCTGATCGTCACTGCTAATGATGGCAGGCCAGATGGGGTGAGTACTCTCTTTGGGAAAGGGTTTTAAAAATAGTCCTAAAGAAACTGAGAGAACCTTGTAGTTTACACTCTAAAACAATTTATTACAGTCATGAATTCATGAATTAATCTCTTTTTCATTTGGAGCAACTACTTAAAATTACTCAAAGTGCTTTTTTCTCCAATGGGCTCTTTTGCGGTACCCGGGCCTCTCACTGTTGTGGCCTCTCCCATTGCGGAGCACAGGCTCCGGATGCGCAGGCTCAGCGGCCATGGCTCACGGGCCTAGCCGCTCCGCGGCATGTGGGATCTTCCCGGACCGGGGCACGAACCCCTGTCCCCTGCATCGGCAGGCGGGCTCTCAACTACTGCGCCACCAGGGAAGCCCTCCAATGGGCTCTTTTAATCAATGAACCTATATTCTGAATTTGTTATGGAGCTGCAACTTTGACTTGACAGAATAGATACGTGGAATTTGCTCTCTTACCTAATTTATGGGGAAAATGAAATCTAACTTAGTCTAAGAAGTATTTCATTGTGTCCAGCACCAGCACAGCACTGGCAGTTCTGGCAGTTTTACTATGTTGGAATCTATTTCCTTTAAAGTCACTTTTTTGAGGGTGGGGGACAGTGGAGGGAAGGGAATTTGTGCATAAATACCTTGAATCACTTAGGAAACCAAGTTGACTGATTCTACAGGTTATTTGTAAGCGGCGCTCGGAATCTTGACTAATCCTTGATGATTGAAATGGTTTAAAAGGGCCCATAATTCTAGAGAAGATAAATTTTATTTCCTCTGTACCTAAAAATTAGTATTAAAAATAAATTGTTTAGTTATGTAGGTGTGTTTTAAAATCATTTGATTGTATTCTTCAATCTACCCATCCACAACTACCACTATTCTGATTTTTAAGCACTGTAACAATGCATTCATTAGCAGTGCTTCATTAGACTGTTTTTTTCACCATTTCTATGCCACAAAGTAGCTTTTGTCTTTAGTCTAGCGCATATGGGCCAACTAAGCACTTTTCTCTAGAAATAATTTCAAATTCAGTATAAGTGTCTAGAAGACTCACCCAATTCAAATAGCAATATATCTCCAGTTTACTTGAAATGACTTCTTTGATCAAAAAATAGACTGGATGGGGGTATATAATGCTCTCCTCACGCTTTTTGAGGAGGATTGCTGTAGAAAATTTACCATACAAAATTGATACTAGACAGTTTTATCATCTTAATTAAAAATTAGAAAAATAGATAAGGATAATTACTTAAATTTGGTAAACAATCTGCCCATAATAAGCTATTTGCCACTTTTCAAACATTAGGTAAACAGCTATATGTGGAAAATAAAATATACAAAGCAGTTTTAGTAAATAGTGAGGCCAAGAGAAGGCACTTAGAGATTAGGCAAGTCAATAAAAATAAAATCTAAGATTACTTTTTACATATGCAATCCCCTTAATTAATATAGTGTGCCTGTATAAGATATATGTAAAGAAGTCAGTGAGAATCTCAAGAAGAAAATAATTGAGAACTTGACTTATGATGAAAGTTTAATGTGTAATTTGGCTAGGAAATAACTGAGGGGGAAAATTCTAAGGAAAAGAGGGAATTACTAAGCATGGAGTAAGGGGTATAATTAGAGTGAAGTAAAATTAATAAGGAGGTTTTAGGTCAACCATTTGAGATAGGTCACATGATGAATCAGAAATTAATGGAAGTATTATTAGCTAGCACCTTTTACCTCTGGCCTTAAAAGTAAGATTTCTTAGACAACAGTAAAGATGGGAAAGAAATAGCATATTAAGCTATCTGGCATAGTTTCAGTCTACTAATTATGGCTTTGGCCACATAAAAAACTGAAAATAAGTTCTGGGCTAACATTAGTGGCTTAGTTCTTTCTAGAGCTTTTTTTTTTTTTTTTTTCTTTCAGTTATTTACTTGTTAATTTCAATTCTCCTTGGCCAGGTCACTTAGCATTTCTAGTTCCCTCAATTTTTCTTTCTTTAAGAATGAATAAGGTCTCATTCAGCTTTAAAATTATGATCCTTTTAAGCAAATATGTTTCATTTTCAAAAGTTTGTACTGAGAATGTCACTAGGGAAAGAAACATTTAGATTTCAAACAAAAGCTTCTTCAGTTAGTTTCATCATTTATATAATTTTAGGGATCGACTTATACATGTGCACATACAGTGGGGTGTTGGAGAAGAAAGTAATTACAAAATAATAATAGTCTCATATTTTGATAGCACTTTTCTTATCTAAATATTTAAACTTATGTCCTTTGTAGAATTATAGTAAAATTAACCGTTTAGCCTTAATAATCACAGGTTTTAAGAAAGGTATTTAATAAGAACACAGGTGCATGGACTTTTCTTAAATAAAAGGATTACCAGCAATTTATGTGAAACAAATTGCAAAGATATAATTTGAATATTGCAGAATAGAGTCAATAGTTCTAATGTGTAGCCCAGAAATCTGCATTTTTAATGATAATCCAAGTGATTCTGATGCAAGTGATCTTCAGACCGCTTTACAAGAAATATATAAGCTGGAAGTTATTCTCTGTGTGTTTATTACTTTACATTTCTGCCAGAGAAATGGATATTCTTTATTTCATATACTATCTCTAAGATATGGATAAATACATCTATATGGTCTATAAATTTCAGCCCCTATTAGCACAGGAATGGTGGATTTGTTATTTACTTCTTAGTTCACCTAGTGATCCAGTTCTCATCTATACCACCCAGTTACAGACCACAGCCTTTGAGGACCCAGTATAGGCTGAAATCATCCCACTCCATAGTGTCAAGAATGGGAATTTTAAAGAATAGGATGGACACCAGTAAGGGAAATACAGATAGGCTGGCACTTTATGCAAGCATTTAGAAGGAAGGTCAGCAAACTCTAGCATGGCTACTCTTAGATTTTGGCTCCCAGCTGTCCATTTTAATGTCTCCTTCACCCTCAGGCAAATTGGGAACTACTGCTACTATAAAGGCACATCTTTTTACTAGCTTTAAATCTTTTTACTAGCTTTAACTCTAACACAACTTTTAAAGAAATAACATTTGTTAAACTGATTTTTGTTATTAAAGCAATGTAGCTCTCTTAGAGAAAATTTGGAAAATATATAAAAGTTAAAAGGAGAAAATAACATGACTTGTACTTCATCTAATCAGATGACATTTAAATTTATACATATCCATATATATCTACACACAAGCGTATGTTGATGTGCATGCATTCTTTAAATGATTTCATGGAGAGATGCACACAGAAGAGTGCACAAACCATAACTGTGCAGCTTAATGAATTTTCACATAGTGAAAATACTTGTATGATCACTATTCAGAACAAGAAACAGAAATTAATTAGCACTCCAGAAGCCCAGCCTTACAATCATGCCAGTTTCTACTCTACCTTCTTCACAAAAGTCATCCCTATCCTGACTTCTATCACAATGGAGTATTTCTGCCAATCTTTGAAATTTATATATTTGGAATCATGTAGTGTGTACTGTGTTGTGTCTGACTTCGTACACTCAGCCTTACATTCATGAAATTCATTGAGGTGAATGTAGTCTGTACATTCTTAGTATCACATGTTATTCCATTATGTGCAAAAACACAATCTATTATATAAACATCTACTATTGGTGGGCATTTAGGTTGTTTCCCGGCTTTGACTAAACAACACTGTTCTGCTTGTCTTTGACATTTCTTTAAATAAAATTTTATTGGGAGTTTTAAATACAGAAATATATACAAATCATACTGAATAGCTGTATAAATTTTCACAAAATAAGCCCATCAATGTAGCTAGTACACAAATAAAGAAATAAGCCATTATCAATACCCAAGAATTCTCTGCTATGCCTGGTAATATTTTTAATGACCACTAGACATTATATATGAAAAATTATAAAGGCTTGGAATAAAATTATATTGCTCAAAAGAAGATTTAATATATGTCTGTTAAAATAAGGACAGATCACCTTAATCCAACCAAAATTTGACTATTGAGTTTTTTTTTTTTCTTTTTTCTTTTGTGGTACGCGGGCCTCTCACTGTTGTGGCCTCTCCCGTTGCGGAGCACAGGCTCTGGACACGCAGGCTTAGCGGCCATGGCTCACGGGCCTAGCCACTCTGCGGCATATGGGATCTTCCCAGACCAGGGGACGAACCCATGTCCCCTGCATTGGTAGTCGGACTCTCAACCACTGCGCCACCAGGGAAGCCCTTGACTATTGAGTTTTAATCTGAGTAAGGCCTGGTCTAGACCTTATGCAGCATTACTCATAGAGTATAGAACTTCAGTGATCCCAAGAAAGCATGTGCTATATTCAGTCTTTGATTAGACAGAGCAGTTTCCAGCTTGTGTCACGTATGAAGATGTTCCTTGATTTTGCAACAGAAAAGGATGGGGTGTTTACCAGGACTTCTCCTCCTTAGTAGCTAGGAAGTCCAGTTTTTGACCCCTCGGGACCATGAACGCTGCAAAATTTCTTCAGGTTCACTTCCTCTAAGTCACTTCTTTATGCTCAGCTTTTTAGCCTCTCACCCCATGTCACTTACAGATTAGGACAAATCCTGTTTGTCTTTTTTAAAAAGAAAGTTAAGTAATTCTCTCATGACGGTACCATCCTGCTTTTCCTCCTACTTTTTATTTGCATGTTATTAAATATTTAATATCATAGCATAATGGATTTTTCATTTTCCAGCCAAGAATACTTTTGTTCTCTAATTTTCTCTCAACCTTCTGTGATCTGCCCCTCACTGTGACAGAGCTGGGTGGAGGGCATGTGCTGTACTCAGGCTTTGATTAGACAGAGCATTTTCCAGCTTGAGTCATGTATGAAGACGTTCCTTGATTATGCAAAAGTCATTGACCTACATTATGTTCTCGAGTTGCAGCAGGCTAGGGATTTTACCTTTTAACCAGGTAGCACGTACTACTGGTAGGATTACCCACTTACCATTTCCTTAAGCTGTATAACCAAAAGGTTGTGTGTGTGTGTGTGTGTGTTTTATGATTAGTGGTGTATGGTCCTCAAACTCTTGGTTTAGATGTGAACCTAGAAAATTACTAATATATTATTTTCTGGTAGTATTTGCTTACCTGAAAATACCCATTTGACATACCACGCTATTTTATAGTGTGCTAGTTATATTTTTAAACAGTACAACATATAAGTGGTAAAAACTGCAGAAATGTTACATTTCAGAGAAAAAGGGGTACAAGTGTCTATAAACAAAAACCTACCACCCACAAAATGTGAACAAGATAAAGGTAAAACACTTTTTAAAAGTAAGCCTCCAGGAAATATTTGACATTTTCAAGAAGATGTTTGCCCTTTAATATCATTTGTTTTTTCCATCTGTTTTTTGAGGTGTTTGAAAATTGCGAGATTCCTCTTTTTTTTTCTTGTCTTTTTTGGAAAGCTAAGGAATAGGAATAGTAGTGAGATGACTTTCAGATAGACAAATGCCAGTATGACTAATTAACTGACATCGAAATAAAAATAACTCCTCTCACATCTAATCCCCCCCCTATTTTTTTTTTCTTTAAGACCTCAACTGCCACGGTAAATGTGGTGGTGACAGATGTCAATGACAATGATCCAGTGTTTGATCCCTATCTGCTCAGAAATCTATCAGTGGTGGAAGAAGAAGCCAATGCGTTTGTGGGTCGAATATGGGTAAGTGGAGTATTTATGTGTATCTTAAATGTATTTTTTAAAAGTGAGTAATTTTCTTACCTTTTAATTTGAAAAGAGATTTAGCTAATGCCATGTGTTAAATGATAGAGCATCAGAATTATCTGAAAGCAATAAGCAAAATCACTTGGGTATAAGACAAGATGGTAATAAAGTGCATTCATTGTTGATCACTGTGCTGGATAACCTTCAAGATTTTTTTTTTTTTATAAATCATATTGTGTCCATATGGATTTAAGTTAAGTTCGTTGATTTATATTTTATGACCATTGTATAATTTAAACACTGATTCATTTGAGAGCATTATTTTCTTATTTAATATATATTTTTACTTTCTGGAATTACAATAAAATATTTTTAGAGAAGTATGTAATTATCTATACCATTAAGCATAAATTTGGAAACACATACCTCAAAACACAAATGCTTAGGTGTAATGTCATTTGCTTGTGTAAACATATCTTTAGCATCTCCTGTGTACCTTATATTTCAGTTGCATCCCTGTCCAACATACTCAACATTCATTTCTAGGCATGCTCTCTTAATTCCTAACTGGAAATATTAGCCAGTTTCTGTTACTCTTTTCATGAATAATCCCATTTTTCTTAAATCAGAGACAATACTTTTTTCAATTAGGCCATGCCTGGTCTTGAACATAGTGGTCTAGAAACCATAAGATGAGGGAAATTTTTGAGGAATGTACATATATCTTGAAGTGTTGACCTCAGATGATGCATCTATGTGGCCTCCAGGCAAGGAAAGAATCCTCCAGCAAGAGTGAGTCAACCTGGTACCTCAAGTCCAGGTTTCAGGGTCCTACATCTTTCCTGTTAAGGCCTGGAATTTTAAATAAGAGGTTTGCTGGTGCTTTGCAGTAAATCTTCTCTACAATTCAACTACTATTACAATCAAACGAAGGGTCTGTTTTTCAGTTCAATCCTCTCTCTGGCTTTAAAAGAGGAGGGTTTCTTTAAATGCTGTCAGCGAGACCCCTCTGACTTGAGCTTGAGCTCATCAGTTTTTTTCCTGAGAGCACTGACAATACTTGCAACAACTGTTAACTCTATAGTCATTGTCATTATCATTGTCACTATCTTTCTCAAATCCTGGAGAAATTGATAAAATATACATCCCCTTATACCTTTTTAGCATCCCAATTCACCACAAGAGAGAGTCTTGTAATTATTCTGTTACAACATGCCAAGTGGTCTTGATGCCATGTGGCCAGCAAGACATTCAACTCCAGAACCCCACACAGTACCTCTGGTATCAAAAGTTTTACTGTAGATTCTACAAGAAAAAACCTGGCAACAAAAGAGTCAGGTATAAATAGTTTTTCTGGGAAGTTAAAGTAATACTAATAGGGAAGTGAGGAAGTGATGCAGAGAAGAGAAGGCAGACAATAAAGGGATTGCAGTTCACCAGCTGTCCTTAAGAGAAATGGAGCTTAATCTGAAGGGCAAATTCTGGGAAGTGACACAAAATACATTCCCCAGAATTAATGATCCTGAAAAGTGATGGAACTGGTAAATTCACACACTAACACTTGAGAGTTCTTGGTCAGCGATGCTGTGGCTGAGGGCACATTTTCAGCACTTCCTACCTCCAAGCAAGCATCCAGCTCTCTGCAATTCTGATATAAGGGCTTTCAGTGAGACTGCAGTTACTAGCAGTTGGAAGTTGGCCATAAACTATACATGCTCTGAGGGACATGCATGGGGCACTGACAGTTTCTGTTACACCAAGCAAAGAAGGTGATTAAATCTGTAAGAGGGGCATGTTCTGAAAACAGA
The DNA here is from genome assembly GCF_039906515.1 of Pseudorca crassidens. Taxonomy (NCBI): domain Eukaryota; kingdom Metazoa; phylum Chordata; class Mammalia; order Artiodactyla; family Delphinidae; genus Pseudorca; species Pseudorca crassidens. The sequence continues at coordinate 41,159,874 of NC_090311.1, read as the reverse complement.
GAAAGGGGGCAATGTTGAAGCTGATTCATGAAGTATGAATACTGGTGAGAAGGAAGTTGAAAGGGGTTAGAAACTGTCTAAGGAAAGTTGATTGCATGGATAAAAGCATAGACAAATGACAGCATGTGACATGTCATAATTACATTAAATAAGATGTGCCACATCATAAATGTTTCTCTTTGTAGAAGGTGCTGGGGGGACCTTTAGAGGGTCTGAGGTGCTGGTATCATTAGATTTTTATTTTATAAAGATTGCTGCTAAGTAGATTGTAATGGAAGATTATAAATCCAGAAAGCTGAATTAGAAGGCAATTATAATAGCCCAGCTGAAATCCATGGCTGTACATTCCAAACCAGTCTAACAGCTCTCCCCTTTCGCCGTGGGTGTGTTTTTGTTATTAATTTTGAGGTGTACCTTTGAACACTGGGATCTCTGAAACTACTAGGTCTGTAGAACTATACTTGTGAAGGTAACTTGCTTGCAGCTTTAACAATTAGAAACTCTTCCCAAATAAAACTTGTTTTCGGAAAAAAAAAAAAACTTGAACTAATGTAATAGTTTAATCATAATGATAGTTAAATTATATTACAGTTGTCACTCTAGGATGCCACTTTGATGACAACTGAAAATTATTTTAATTATATCTATCAAGTATTCAGATAAAATAAAGAGGTATTGGAAATTTAGGAAAATTATCTTTCCCATTTCTTTTAATTTACTTAGCATTGGAGACATAAAACCCATAGGGAATATGCAGGTCATAACACATACATAGACATTAGCATGCTGATTGAGTTTTAGTTTTATTTTTCCTTTCTCTTAACCTATCTTTGCCACTTTTCCTAGTGATTCTTTGTCTTTGAAAGAATTACAGCATTAACTTTTATTTATTGTCTGCTGGTTCTTAAATTTGATGAGAAACATTCTCTATAATTTCTCAGCATTAAAAATTGAAATATAGACGTTAGCACTCACAGTTTGATAAAGGAATAATTGTCCTGGTCTTTAGGCAATAACATGTTTTCATAAAAACCAAAATGAGTTTGAAAGTACAAAGGAGAAGGAAAACATCCGAAGCAGTCGTATCCCACTGATTCAGCACAGTTCCAGTTCATAGAATGGAAGTTCGATGCATCACAATGGTCTCCTATTGCTACCTAATGATAACTATATAATACATTAATTTCACTAAATGACTCATGCTCTACTTACAAAATTTAATTTTAACTGTCACCAAAAGCTATTAAGACACACTTAAAACCAAAATATGTATGGTTAGTTGTTGTATTCAATTTGAGTTACCAACTTCGCGTTTTTGTTCTAATGACGTTTTAGTACGAGTAAACCAATATTTGAATTCAAATGCTGAAGGAACCGTGTATTTCCTTTTTATTTATTAAGGTAGTGTTGTAGTATCAAACTTTACTTACTAGGTAATACTTCTGAAGCAATATTTCTGGATTATACAGAGCCAAAAGTTTTATTAGCATATTAAAAATGAACTTAAAAAAATTTGAAGTATAGTTGATTTACAATGTTGCGTTAGTTTCAGGTATACAGTAAAGTGATATGGTTATGCATATATATATTCTCAGATTATTTTTGTAATACGGGCAGAGTGGGCACACAGCCATTAGTATTATATATGACCATTAACACGTGACCCTTCGCGTGGTTAGAGGTCCCGCTCAGTCAGCCTCGTTGTGGTCTTCTGGGCAGAATGCGGTGAGAGGCAGATGGAGACCTTCTCCCCAGGGCCCTCCAGGCCCTGCAGCCTTAGGCCACTGGGTGAGCTGGGGGCCCAGGGACAGGCTGAGGGCTGTGTCCTGCAGAGCTCCAGAGCCCTCGCCAGGGCCGCCCACTGGCCAGGCCCAGGCCTTGAAGCAGCTGCGAACCTCTCCCCCACCCCGGCTTTCGTGACATAATGGTGGCAGCGGTCTCCATGGGCCATAGTCTGTGGAGGCCTCAGCAACTGGACTACATGGCCACTGCCACTAAGGTAGCAGCTTCAACTAGCTTCAGTCTCTCCATTCAAATTCAAAAATTGGTACAGCTTAGTTCAGTTGTCTACCCCTAGGAGGTGGCCAGAGGTCAGGGTTCAATAACATTTTCCCTTATAGTTTATTACAAAATATTGGGTATAGTTCCCTGTGCTATACAGTAGGACCTTGTTGGTTATCTATTTTAGATATAATAGTGTGTTTATGTTAATCCCGAACCCCTAATTTATCTGCCCTCCTTTTCCCTTTGGTAACTATAGCTTGTTTTCTATGTCTATGGATCTGTTTCTGTTTTGTAAGATATCATATATTTGTCGTTCTCTGCCTTACTTCACTTAGTGTGATCATCTCTAGGTCCATCCATATTGCTGCAAATGGCATTATTTCATTCTTTTTTATGGTTGAGTAATAGTCTGGCTAAACTTGTTTTTTAATGTAGAAGTTACTATACACAGATATAGTATACCACACTTAAATTTGAGAATCTTTTCCGTATTCTCAAAACACAAGCAGTAGCAGTATAGTTGGGGGAAAGATGTATATAGAATAAAATCTAGCAAACACAGTAAGAATAGATTGTGTCTCTATGTCAAATGTCAAATGTGTCATACTGATTATTTACTAAAAGGAATGAAAAACACCACAAAGGACTAAGGTGGCTCTGTCAGGATTCATGGGGAAAATGTATCATCTTCAGTAACTTAACAAATTAGTAAAATTCTAGGTTAAAAAAAAAAAAAAAAGAAATAGATATACCAGGTGGATGTGATGCAAGACATAATTGAGCCGAAAAGGCAATTTGAGAAAAAGTCAATTGTCTGTCAATTATGGAAGATTTGCTTAGAGAAGTTCTAGAAAATTGGTTAATACATGTTGAGTTCAGATGGGGAAGGCCAGGAAGGCCTAATGAAATAGCCACTAATAAAAGGACTTTACTTGTCAGTGTAATGTTTTGTTCAGTACCCTTCACAGTATTTCACAGGAGATAAAAAATCATGATGTGATTTTTTCAATATGGTGTGTGTCATTTTCATTTGTTTTCTCAACTAATGTCTCATAGATTCAATCTTGAGTCTGGGTTGGAGAGTGAGGGGAAGATAAAGGAAGATCTTTTAATAAACACAGTCTTAGATACAGGGTCACAAGAGAACTTCTTTGTACTTTTCTAACACAGTCTAGCTTATCAAGGAGAATGAGAGGGTGTTTTTACTTAGGCACACTTGCTGCTGTAGGTGCTTCAGCGCATCACTCTGTGTGCATGTTTCAGGTCAGTGGATACTGAAGGGACAGCAGCAGAGAGAAACCTTGGAGCTCATATCAAAGGTGTCTAGCCTTCACGATAGCATCTCTTTGAGGAGTTTCTTAGGGGCCAGAATACTTTTTCAGTTCTTCATCTCAGTTTTCAGAGTAGCCCTGGGCATGCATGCGTGCACAGATTCATCAGAGAAGGCATATTTGGAAACAACACTGCCTGTTAAGGTTAAAAAAGGTTCTCAGCATTATATACAATACAGAATGAACCTCTTCCCAGCAAACTTCCAATTAATACCTTGTAGAATTTCTTATGCTGAACTGACTTCTTTTAGCTCTAAGTAACAAAAATAGAGCTCTGAGTCAACAAAATGTTCTTCTAGTTCTAAAACAAGACAGACTGAATTTATTTAACCTGAAACAGAAATGTATTCCCATTGTGAGATCTGCATGCTAAATCTCAGCTGAGATGAAGTGGTAGTGATTCAGTTTTAAACCCTTAAAGCAGTTTTAAAATCATTAGTAAACTGCAGTGTTTAGAAGGGTAGTGATGGTGCCATTTTAAAAAGAAATTGATATCTCCTTCAACTATACAATTTAATATTAAACAAAATAAATCTGAGCCTCAGTGGTCTGTCTCTGATTAACGTAGTTGTTGTCTCCCTGTGTGGGGTTCTAAAAATGAAATGAAGGTGGGGAGCTTTACGGTGTTTTATTTAGCTTTTGTAGCTCAGCATGATGTTCAACAGTGCCTAAAACTATAATACCACTTTTTTAAGTGGGCCACAAGTGTGGATTTTTATGGGTTCTCTTGTCAAATCAAACTATATAATGCAAAAACTGTGCTCAGTCAAGTAAAGAAACCCACACAATTTGAAAACTTAATGATGTCCATTTTAATGCTGCTACCTAAAAATATTTATAATGGAGATTTATCTATTGCTTGTGAGTATTTTTGAAGCTTGGTGATCTTTCAGGTATTCAATTAGTGGTTCATAAATAGATTAGAAAATTTTATGCATATATTTTTATAATATTTACTTGGGATATATCCTTTCGCCAGTTTTTAGTCTTACTATCAGCTATTATAATAGATACATGTACGTGTGCATATGTGTGTGTGTGTATAAATATTCACAGTTGTATAATCCCAGATGCATAATGAATGATATCCATCCTCAACCCCGTAGTAACTCATGACCTCTTTATTGCTAAATGTCATCTTTATCTGAATAACCTCACTGCTGCATTTGAGATGGATCTCACACTCTCCTTTATGAGACTCTACTATCTGTTTGCTCCTGGTTTTCATGTTTAAGCATGTCTGATTCTTTCTGTCTTCCCTTTATCTGTTTCTTCATAAACCTTCTTTAAAAAATATTGTATTGGTCCTTTTCCTCCTATTTCTATTGAGGTAAAACTGGTATACAAAAAGGGACAGATAATTAATGTATGCAATTTGGTGACTTTCAGTTGGGAAATATACATGTACACTTGTGTTACCATCACCACAGTCAGGGTAATAACCATATTCATCACCTCCAAAACAAACTCTGGATATTGGAACTGTCTTCTCATTTGTTTTAATTCTATACATTTTGGGGGGAAATTCCACGGACATTAAAAACCACTGTTTTAATTACACTTGGATGCTGATGTCTTCCACAGCTATATCTATAACTGCTTCTGCTCCTTCAGCCTACAGCCTCAAATAGACATTTATCTGTAAAACAAACCCGCCTGAATGTCCTAGAGGCACCTCAAATTCAACATGTTTAAGATTGAACCCTTATTTTCATCTTCCTCAGAAAGGGCTTCTTCTCCTGAATTCTGCCTCTCAGTTTATTATTCCCAAGCCAAACTGGAGAGGCATCTCAGTCTTCTCTTTCTCCCTCACTGTCCGTATCCAGTCAATCACCAATCTTGATAATTTTACATGCTTCAAATAGTTTTCAAATTTTCTCCTCTCTCCAAAACAACAACAGTCAGGCTCTCATTATATGTCTCCTGACCTATTGTTACAACCTCCTAATACATTATCCTATCATTAATCTTAACAAACGTCATACTTATCCTTAATGTAACTGCTGGGGATGTCTCTAACAAACATAGTTCAGTAGTAGAAAGTAACCCTCAATGCAGCAAACAAGGCACACTTCCCATTACTGCTTTTACAACTTCACCTCCAGGAACACTAACCTGCTTGAGATTACTAATGCATGTTCTCAGAACTGTCCCATGTCTGTTTGCCTCTGCTCATGCCCTCTGCCCTCATTTCTTCATTCTCCATTTTTTATTTAGATAGCTCATCCTTGAAAATTTTAGTCAAACATAATCTTTTCCAGAAAAGCTTTTTCCGAACTTTCCTATGTCCTAAATGGCCCATCTCACACTGTGCACAACTTTTTGGTAGTGCTTACCAAAGTCTATTGAAAGTTTCCATTTACTCAAATTTCTTGAAAGCAGAGACTGTGTCATATTGATCCTAGAAACCTTACTACCCAGCCCAATATTTGGGTCTTATAAGATGCTAAATTAAACTAGACCTAATGGATTAAAATGATCTGAAAGTACATTTTTCCACTGAAGATTCATGAACGTTGTAGAAAGAGAAATATATGTCAACAACTAAAATACCTGTTTGGCTTACCTCACACACATACGTGCAAGTAAATAAGTAGTCTTGATAAATGGAGAAAAACTGTTGATACTGGAAATCTCTCTACTTTTAGAATTGCAACAAGTAGAATAGTATATATAGGGTTGATTTAAAAAGCAGTTTTGGAGACCTTCAAGATGGCGGAAGAGTAAGACGTGGAGATCACCTTCCTCCCCACAGATACATCAGAAATACATTTACATGTGGAACAACTCCTACAGAACACCTACTGAACGCTGGCAGAAGACCTCAGACTTCCCAAAAGGCAAGAAACTCCCCATGTACCTGGGTAGGTACAAAAGAAAAAAAAGACAAAAGGATAGGGACGGGACCTGCACCAGTGGGAGGGAGCTGTGAAAGAGGGAAGTTTTCCACACACTAGGAAGCCCCTTCGCGGGCGGAGATGGTGGGTGGCGGGCACCCCGAGAGGCTTGTCTGCTCCCCTCTGGGTCTGGTGGGGGCTGGAAGCTGAGGCTCAGGCTTCGGGGGTCAGATCCCAGGGAGAGGACTGGGGTTGGCTGCGTGAACACAGCCTGAAGGGGGCTAGTGCACAACAGCTAGCAGGGAGGGAGTCCAGGAAAATGTCTGAAACTCCCTATGAGGCAAGAGACTTTTTCTTGCCTCTTTGTTTTGTGGTGCGCGAGGAGAGGGGATTAAGAGCGCTGCTTAAAGGAGCTCCAGAGATGGGCACGAGTCGCGGCTAACAGCGCAGACCCCAGAGACGGGCATGAGATGCTAAGGCTGCTGCTGCCGCCACCAAGAAGACTGTGTGCGAGCACAGGTCACTATCCATGCCTCCCCTCCAGGGAGCCTGTGCAGCGCGCCACTGCCAGGGACCCGTGATCCAGGGACAACTTCCCCGAGAGAACACAAGGCGCGCCTCAGGCTGGTGCAATGTCATGCTGGCCTCTGCCGTCGCAGTCACGCCCTTTATCCGTACCCCTCCGTCCCTGCGGCCTGAGTGAGCCAGAGCCGCCAAATCAGCTGCTCCTTTAACCCTGTCCTGTCTGAGCGAAGAACAGACGCCCTATGGCGACCTACATGCAGAGGCAGGGCCAAATCCAAAGCTGAACCCCGGGAGCTGTGCGAACAAAGAAGAGAAAGGGAAATCTCTCCCAGCAGCATCAGGAACAGCAGATACAATCTCCACAATCAACTTGATGTTCCCTGCATCTGTGGAATACCTGAATAGACAACGAATCATCCCAAATTGAGGTGGTAGACTTTAGGAGCAACGATATATATATTTTTTTCCTTTTTCCCTTTTGTGAGTGTGTATGTGTATGCTTGTGTGTGTGATTCTGTCTGTGTAGCTTTGCTTTTACCATTTGTCCTAGGCTTCTATCAGGTTTTTTTGGGTTTTTTTAGTATACTTTTTAGTGCTTATTTTCATTGGTGGATTTGTTTTTTGGTTTGGTTGCTCTCTTCTTTCTGTATTTCTTTTTTTTTTTTTTTGCGGTACACGGGCCCCTCACTGTTGTGGCCTCTCCTGTTGTGGAGCACAGGCTCCGGACGTGCAGGCTCAGTGGCCATGGCTCACGGGCGCAGCTGCTCCACAGCATGTGGGATCTTCCCGGATGGGGGCACGAACCCGTGTTCCCTGCATCGGCAGGCGGACTCTCAACCACTGCGCCACCAGGGAAGCCCTATATTTGTTTTTTTTAATTTGTTCATTTTTAATAATTATTTTTTATTTAAAAACTTTATTTTATTTCATTTATTTATTTTTCTTACTTTCTTTCTTTTTTTCTCCCTTTTATTCTGAGCTATGTGGATGACAGGGTCTTGGTGCTCCGGCTGTGTGTCAGGCCTGTGCCTATGAGGTGGGAGAGCCGAGTTCAGGACATTGGTCCACCAGAGACCTCCCAGCTCCATGTAATATCAAACGGCAAAAATCTCCCAGAGATCTCCATCTCAATGCCAAGACTCAGCTCCACTCAACAACCAGCAAGCTACAGTGCTGGACACCCTATGCCAAACAACTAGCAAGACAGGAACACACCACCACCCATTAGCAGAGAGGCTGCCTACAATCATAATAAGGTCACAGACACCCCAAAATACACCACCAGATGAGAACATGAACACCAGAAAGACAAGATCCAGCCTATAACACAGGCACTAGTCCCCTCCACAAGGAAGCCTACACAATGCACTGAAACAAACTTAGCCACTGGGGGCAGACACCAAAAACAACAGAAACTATGAACCTGCAGCCTGAGAAAAGGAGACCCCAAACACAGTAAGTTAAGAAAAATGAGAAGACAGAGAAACATACAGCAGATGAAGGAGCAAGGTAAAAACCAACCAGACCAAACAAATGAAGAGGAAATAGGCAGTCTACCTGAAGAAGAATTCAGAGTAATGACAGTAAAGATGATCTAAAATCTTGGAAATAGAATGGAGAAAATACAAGAAATGTTTAACAAGGACCTAGAAAAACTAAAGAGCAAACAGACAATAATGAACAACACAATAAGTGAAATTATAAATTCTCTAGAAGGAATCAATAGCAGAATAACTGAGGCAGAAGAACGGATAAGTGACCTGGAAGATAAAATAGTGGAAATAACTACTACAGGGCAGAATAAAGAAAAAAGAACGAAAAGAATTGAGGACAGTCTCAGAGACCTCTGGGACAACATTAAACACACCAACATTGGAATTATAGGGGTCCCAGAGAAGAGGAAAAAAGAGGGACTGAGAAAATATTTGAAGAGATTATAGTTGAAAATTTCCCTAATATGTAAAGGAAATAGTTAATCAAGTCCAGGAAGCACAGAGAGTCCCATACAGGATAAATCCAAGGAGAAACATGCCAAGACACATACAAGTCAAACTATAAAAAATTAAATACAAAGAAAAAAATATTACAAGCAGCAAGGGAAAAACAACAAATAACATACAAGGGAATCCCCATAAGGTTAACAGCTGATCTTTCAGTAGAAGATCTACAAGCCAGAAGGGAGTGGCAAGACATATTTAAAGTGATGAAAGGGGAAAACCTACCACCAAGATTACTCTACCCCTCAAGGATTTCATTCTGATTCGACCGAGAAATTAAAATCTTTACAGACGAGCAAGAGGGAAGAGAATTCAGCATCACCAAGCCAGCTTTACAACAAGTGCTAAAGGAACTTCTCTAGGCAGGAAACACAAGAGAAGGAAAAGACGTACAACAACAAACCCGAAACAATTAAGAAAATGGTAATAGGAACATACATATCGATAATTAACTTAAACGTAAAAGGATTAAATGCTCCAACCAAAAGACATAGACTGGCTAAATGGATACAAAAACAAGACCCATATTTATGCTGTCTACAACAGACTGACTTCTGACCTAGGGACATGTACAGCATGAAAGTGAGGGGATGGAAAAAGATATTCCATGCTAATGGAAATCAAAAGAAAGCTGGGGTAGCAATTCTCATATCAGACAAAATAGACTTTAAAATAAAGACTATTACATGAAACAAGCAAGGACACTACATAATGATCAAGTGATCAATCCAAGAAGAAGATATAACAATTGTAAATATTTATGTACCCAGCATAGGAGCACCTCAATATATCAGGCAAATGCTAACAGCCATAAAAGGGGAAATCGACAGTAACACAATCATAGTAGGGGAGTTTTAACACCCCACTTTCAACAACAGACAGATCATTAAAATTAAAATAAATAAGGAAACACAATATTTACATAATACATTAAACAAGATGGACTTAATTGATATTTATAGGACATTCCATCCAAAAACAACAGGATACACTTTCTTCTCAAGTGCTCATGGAACATTTTCCATGATAGGTCATATCTTGGGTCACAAATCAAGCCTTGGTAAATTTAAGAAAATTGAAACTGTATCTAGTATCTTTTCTGACCACAATGCTATGAGACTAGATACCAATTACAGGAAAAAATCTGTAAAAAATACAAATACATGGAGGCTAAACAATACACTACTTAACCAAGAGATCACTGAAGAAATCAAAGAGGAAATCAAAAAATACCTAGAAACAAATGACAATGAAAACATGATGACCCAAAACCTATGGGATGCAGCAAAAGCAGTTCTAAGAGGGAAGTTTATAGCAATACAATCCTACCATAAGAAACAAGAAACATCTCAAATAAACAACCTAACCTTACACCTAAAGCAATTAGATAAAGAAGAACAAAGAAACCCCAAAGTTAGCAGAAGGAAAGAAATCATAAAGATCCGATCAGAAATAAATGAAAAAGAAATGAAGAAAACAATAGCAAAGATCAATAAAACTAAAAGCTGGTTCTTTGAGAAGATAAACAAAATTGATAAACCATTAACCAGATTAATCAAGAAAAAAAGGGAGAAGACTCAAAAGAATTAGAAATGAAAAAGGCGAAGTAACAACTGACACTGCAGAAATACAAAGGATCATGAGAGATTACTATAAGCAACTATATGCCAATAAAATGGACAACCTGGAAGAAATGGACAAATTCTTAGAAAACACAACCTTCTGAGACTGAACCAGGAAGAAACGGAAAATATGAACGACCAATCACAAGCACTGAAATCGAAACTGTGATTAAAAACCTTCCAACAAAAACCCAGGACCAGATGGCTTCACGGGTGATTTCTATCAGATATTTAGAGAAAAGCTAACACCTACCCTTCTCAAACTCTTCCAAAATATAGCAGAGGGAGTAACACTCCCAAACTCTTTCTACAAGGCCACCATCAACCTGATACCAAAACCAGACAAAGATGTCACACAAGAAAACCTACAGGCCAGTATCACTGATGAACATAGATGGAAAAATCCTCAACAAAATACTAGCCAACAGAATCCAACAGCACATTAAAGGATTATACACCATTATCAAGTGAGGTTCATTCCAGGAATGCAAGGATTCAGTATACACAAATCAATCATTGTGATACACCATATTAACAAATTGAAGAATAAAAACCATATGATCATCTCAATAGATGCAGAAAAAGCTTTTGACAAAATTCAAAACCCATTTATGATAAAAACCCTCCAGAAAGTAGGCATAGAGGGAATTTATCTCAACATAATAAAGGTCATATATGACAAACCCACATCCAACAACGTTCTAAATGGTGAAAACCTGAAACCATTTCCAGTAAGATCTGTAACAAGACAAGGTTGTCCCCTCTCACCACTGTTATTCAACATTGTTTTGGAAGTATTAGCCACAGCAGTCAGAGAAGCAAAAGAAATAAAAGAATCCAAGTAGGAAAAGAAGAAGTAAAGCTGTCAGTGTTTGCAGATGCCATGATACTGTACATAGAGAATCCTAAAGACCCTACCAGAAAACTGCTAGAGCTAATCAATGAATTTGGTAAAGTAGCAGGATACACAATTAATGGACAGAAATCTCTTGCATTCCTATACCCTAATGATGAAAAGTCTGAAAGAGAAATTAAGGAAGCGTTCCCATTTACCACTGCAACAAAAAGAATAAAATACCTAGGAATAAACCTACTTAAGGAGACAAACGACCTGTATGCAGAAAACTATAGGACACTGATGAAAGAAATTAAAGATCATACAGACAGTTGGAGAGATATACCATGTTCTTGGATTGGAGGAATCATCACTGTGAAAATGACTATACTACCTAAAGCAATCTACGGGTTCAATGAAATCCCTATCAAACTACCACTGGCATTTTTCACAGAACTAGAGCAAAAAGTTTCATAATTTGTATGGACACACAAAAGACCCCGAATAACCAAAGCAATCTTGAGAATGAAAAATGGAGCTGGAGGAATCAGGCTCCCTGACTTCAGACTATACTACAAAGCTTTAGTAATCAAGACAGTCTGGTACTGGCACAAAAACAGAAATATAGATCAATGGAACAGGATAGAAAGCGCAGAGATAAACCCATGCACATATGGTCACCTTATTTTTGATAAAGGAGGCAATAATATACAATGGCAAAACGACAGCGTCTTGAATAAGGGGTGCTGGGAAAACTGGAAAGCTACATGTAAAAGAATGAAATTAGAACACTCCCTAACACCATACACAAAAAGAAACTCAAAATGAATTAGAGACCTAAATGTAAGACCAGACACTATAAAACTCTTAGAGGAAAACATAGGCAGAGCACTCTGTGACATAAATCACAAGCAAGATCCTTTTTGACCCACCTCCTAGAGAAATGGAAATAAAAACAAAAATTAAAAAATGGGACCTGTTGAAACTTAAAAGCTTTTGCACAGCAAAAGAAACCATAAACGAGATGAAAAGACAACCCTCAGAAAGGGTGAAAATATTTGCAAACGAATCAACTGACAAAGGATTAATCTCCAAAATTTACAAGCAGCTCATGCAGCTCAATATAAAAAAAAACCCAAACAACCCAATCCAGAAATGGGCAGAAGACCTAAATAGGCATTTCTCCAAAGAAGATATACAGATTGCCAACAGACACATGAAAGAATGCTCAACATCATTAAGCATTAGAGAAATGCAAATCAAAACTACAATGAGGTATCACCTCTAACCAGTCAGAATGGCCATCATCAAAAAATCTACAAATGATAAATGCTGGAGAGGTTGGGGAGAAGAAGGAACCCTCTTGCACTGTTGATAGGAATGTAAATTGATACAGCCATTATGGAGAACAGTATGGAGGTTCCTTAAAAACTAAAAATAGAACTACCATACAACCCAGCAATCCCACTACTGGGCATATACCCTGAGAAAACCATAATTCAAAAAGAGACATGTATCACAATGTTCATTGCAGCACTATTTACAGTTGCCAGGACATAGAAGCAACCTAAGTGTCCATCGACAGATGAATAGATAAAGAAGATGTGACACACATATGCAATGGAATATTACTCAGCCATAAAAAGAAATGAAATTGAGTTCTTTGTAGTGAGGTGGATGGACCTAGAGTCTGTCATACAGAGTGAAGTAAGTCAGAAGGAGAAAAACAAATATGTATGCTAACACATATATATAGAATGTTAAAGAAAAAAAATGGTTATGAAGAACCTAGGGACATGATGGGAATAAAGATGCAGATCTACTAGAGAATGGACTTGAGGACCCGGGGAGGGGGTAGGGTAAGCTGGGATGAAGTGAGAGAGTGGCATGGACTTATATATACTACCAAATGTAAAATAGCTAGTGGGAAGCAGCCACGTAGCACAGGGGGATCAGCTGGGTGCTTTGTGACCATCTACAGGGGTGGGATAGGGAGGGTGGGAGAGAGGGAGACACAAGAGAGAAGAGATATGGGGATATATGTATATGTATAGCTGATTCACTTTGTTATAAAGCAGAAACTAACACACTATTGTAAAGGAATTATACTCCAATAAAGTTGTTAAAAAAGAAAAAGCACTATTAATGCAAAGAACAATTGAAATTTATATTTAGTATAGGACAATGTATTTACCACCTGAGAGAACAGGAAATGATAATGAGGGATATATCCAGGTGTAAGAAGATTACAAAGAGAAAAACTGTAACCAGCCTGTTCAGTCACATATTTGGAAATATGTTTTTCACTCACCCATTTAAAATATATACCATTTAAATTATTTAATATTTGCCTAAGAAGGAATACCCACCAGTTTTTGCTTCACAAACCCCTGCTCTATTCATCTTGCTGTGCCTTTTAATGCTACATTACTTATTTATGAGATCCAACTTTATACAAATTGTACTTCTGTTTTATAGACTGATGAGGATTCGTGGCCTATTCACTTTAGTTGGATTCAGTTATCCTCCACAAACTGTGTAGCTTACCACAGTTACTTATGCTGACTTTACAGCCTCACTGATGATGAAGTTTGGCAATCAATTTTTACTTTTACAGGAAGAATTGCAACTGTTTCTGCAGCCTTTTATTAAGACCAAATCTTGTCCTTTAAACTTTAAGAAAAAATGTGTAATATATAGACATTGATTAAACATGAATGCACCATTTAATAAATTATTATAAAGTAAACATAAATGCAAGTATATCCCAAGTATATAATGCATCACCAGGAAAGCCCCCTGAGTGCTTCTTCCTAGTCCTAATCACTTTCCTCCACTTACAGTTAACCACTCTGACAGTTTCTTTCTTTCTATTGTAGATTTACCAACTAAATAAGCATCCATAAATAATATAGTTTACTTTTGTCTATTTTTAATGTGTATATACAGAATTACAGTGTATGTATGTTTTAGTATGTGCCTTCTTTCATTCATCTTTATCTTTTTTAAGGTTCAACCACATTTCTTCTGTTTATTCATGTATTTTATTTTCTATGTGTATCTATGCCACAATTCATTTTCACATTCCACTATTGATGAATATTTGAGTGGTTTCTAGTTTGGGGCTATTATAATCAATCCTGCTGTGAGTATTTTTATATGATTTCTCTTGGTGCACAGAGAATGTGCCTGAGTTTCTCTATAAGCATAGGTAACTTTATTGAAAATGTGAAATTGCTTTCCATAGTGACTGTTTCAAGAATTCTCTGAGTTAGTAATGGTCCCCATCTGCATTCTTGGTGTGTCAATCTTTCTAATTTAGATCAGTGTGGTATAATTTTAGTGGTATCACATTGTGGTCTTGATCAGCATTTCCCTAATGAGATTGAACATTTCATATATTTATTTCAATTTTGTTTTTTCCAAAGTGCCTATGTAAATCTCTTATCCCTTTATCCAAAGGATTGCCAATGATTTTTCTTCTTGAGTGTTCTTTTTCATTGTTGGGAGATCGTTATATATTCAACATATTGCTCCCTCCTCGTTACATGTATTTCAAACATCTTCAATGTTGGAGCTTTCATTTCACTTCCTTAATGATGTCTTTTGATACACAGAGATTTTAATTTTAAGATAACCAACTTTATTCATCATTTTTCAATTGTGAATTGCCATCCTCAGATCATGAATATATTCTCCTATATTATTTTAAGATACTTTTTTGTTTTGTTATTTATATTGTCTGTCATCTGAATTTTATTTTTGTGTATGATGTGACATACAAGTCCACTTTCATTTTCTTTTATACAAATATTTATTTATTCTCTTTATATTTTATTTTAGGAGTGTTATAATTTCAGGTCTTATAAGTCTTTAATCCATTTTGAGGTGATGTTTGTGTGTGGTGTAAGATGTTTCCCCTTTCATTCTTTTGCATGTGGATATCCAGTTTTCCCAATACTATTTGTTGAAGATTTTATTTTTTCCCCACTTGTAGTCTTGTCAAAGATCAGTTAACTGTATAGGTGTGGGCTTATTTTGGGGCTCCTTTTTCTGTTACCTTGGTCTATATTTCTCTTTTTATGCCAGTATCATACTGTTTTAATTACTGTAGCTTTGTAATGTATTTTGATTTCAGGACGTGCAATGCCTCAGTTTTGTTCTTTTTTCTCAAGATTACTTTGGCTCTTTAAGGTCTTTTGTGGTTCCATACAAATTTTAGCATTGCTTTTCTATTTCCATAAAAAATACCATTGGGATTTTGATAGGGATTTCATTGAATCTTTAATTGCTCTGAGAAGTATGGATATTTTAATAATATTAATTCTTTACATTCATGAACATGAGAGTTTTTCCATTTATTTATGTCTTCTTTAATTTCTTTCATCAATGTTTGTCTTTTTCATCAGTGTTTCATCTATCACAGGAGACAGAGAAGATCATTATACAGTGATTAAAAGGGTCAATTCATTAGAAAGATATAATAATTATGAATTTATATGTATGCAGTATCATATCACCTAAATATATAAGGAGACATTGACAGACCTGACGTGAGAATTAGGGAACTCCAGGGTAATAGTAGGAGACTTCAGTACCCCACTTTCAATAATGAATAGAACATCTAGACAGAAAATCAATAAGGAAACAGCAGGCTTGAACAACACTATAGATCTACTGTTCCTAACAGATATATACAGGATATTCTACCCAGGAGCAGCAGAAAACACATACTTCTTGAGTGTATATGGAACATTCTCCAGGATAGATCACATACTAGGTCACAAAACAAGTCCCAACAAATTTTAGAAGATTGTACCTCTTCCTGGGACACTTCTCTCTAACTCTTCACATGATTTACTCCTTCATTCAAGTTTTAGAGATCTTTACTGGAGGATTTATTTATTATTTTAAGGTTCTATATTACATATTGGACTACCTATATTTTTTCCCAAGGAAGAGATTTAGAGTACCTTTTATTTCTCTCTTCTACTACTAAACATTTACTGTTTGCATTAAAAAAAAATTCATTGACTTCTTGCTAGATTAATTTCTGGTTCACTCTATGTCTATCTGTCTTTCACAAAAAACCTCCACTGCTTACCATAGAAGAGCATTATCAGTCAGGAAGTCTGTTTTATAGCAAGTAGATTTCAGATAAGCTTCAAAGTCATGTGGATAAATAGGAATTTCTGAACAAAAATGATATATCTTCCACAAATAATATGTATATATAAATATATTTTTAATGTATTACTTGGGGTCACTAGGCTTCTCAATATATAACCAAGATTGAATGAAACCTCAGATTTCTGGGTGGAGTCGGCCTGTTAGAGGAAGGTATATGTATACTCATGGGCCAATTCTATGTCTAAGTTCCTGCTCCAGTGAATAGTCTCTCCATTTCATACCTTGAAATTGTATATGTAAAATTTAATCCCTGCAGTGATCAGTTTTGCTGTAATAATGCTGTGTAACAAGCAACAGAAAATCTTCATGACACAACAGTGAATATTCATTTTTCTCACTCTTGAGTCTGTGCATAGGTAGGGGTTGTACTGGGGTTTGACTGATCTCCATTGGCCTCAGATGGGCGTGGCCCCAGGGCAGAGCTCAGGTTTAGGCCTACTTCATAAGTGTCTTATTCTCTTTGCACCAGTACCATGTTTTTGTTATGAAGGTCAAGAGTGTAAGAGTCCATGCCTAATTTCATATGTGTGAAGTCTTTTCTCATGCGAGTTACTGCAATGTCACTTGGCAAAGGCAATGTGGTAAACAATTCAATAGCAGGGAGAAGGTGGAAAACTGCACACAATAATACAATTTACTGTAATCCTTTTTTGATTTTTGCTAAAATATATACAAATTATTCATCAGAATGTTGATTATACTAGGAAGATTATAGACGGTAGAAACATTCAGAAACTACAGATAGCTTCTTACTGTTCAGTTATGTTCTTTAAATTCTGTTGACTATCCCAATACTAATGATTTTTTCATTCTACTCTCAACCTATATTACACACAGCCCTCCCTAAGCCCAGTTTTCTGACTTTTCTCCATCTCTTTTATTACTTCTTCTTCTCTCTAAGGAGTAAAAGAAATAGGTTTTCTTTTAACTATTCAACAGTTTAATGATTATTTTTTGTTTAGACTCTTGTAAACATTTATGCCTTCTGTTCCTCATTTTTAACCCAAGGAGTAGCAAATCAATGTATTTTCCTCTAGGGAAAGATTTATTTCCTTCCTGAGAGTCATTCTTGTGGAAGTTGTAAAAGATATTTTATAAAACTGTCTATATATACCATTATAAAATTGTGGAATATAATTTTAAGCCCCTTCCTTAATTATGCAAGGGAAAAAATATTTTAAGGTATACTGTTGGAAAATATTCACAAAAATGCTATTACTTTAAAATACGTTTTGCTTGTTATCTTTACTTCTCTTACCATGTATTTGCATTGTATACCACAGTTGACCAAAGATTTAAAACATGAATATGGATGAATAAATGAACATTCATTAGTACATTTTTTCTCAGAGTACAGCGAAGGAAGTCACACCAATAATATTGCCCCATTTTACAGATAAGGTAACAGGGCATCAGAAAAGTTATGTGACTTTCCTATTTTCATACATTTATTTATTGATTCAATTACTACTTGAAGTTGGGTATAGCTACTCCCAAAGCCAATTATACTGTTCTATCACACTGCATGCCTTTATTGAAAACATTTACATCTAATAATATCCAATAGAAAAAGATTTTTTTTTAATTAATTAATTTATTTTTGTCTGCCTTGGGCCTTTGTTGCTGCACGTGGGCTTTCTCTAGTTGTGGTGAGCAGGTGCTACTCTTTGTTGCGGTGTGCGGCCTTCTCATTACGGTGGCTTCTCTTGTTGTGGAGCATGGGCTCTAGGCGCATGGGCTTCCATAGTTGTGGCACATGAGCTCAGTAGTTGTGGCTTGTGGGCTCTAGAGCATAGAGTAGTCGTGGTGCATGGGCTCAGTTGTTCCGCAGCTTTGAGAAATAAATAAAAATTCTTCTGGTTAAGGATGTGAAAAGAATTCCTAAAAATATATTTGAAAAAACATTTCTTTAAGCCAAGTAAATATGTACAAGGTTGTTTTAAATTTGATTTACTTTTACACTTATTTTCAGTTGTATGTATGTATTGATCATGTTTCATTCTGATCCTTTTAGAAGAAAAATGTCCCATCATGAAAACTTATGATATGAAATAACAACTAAAGAGGAAATTAAGGTGGCTTTTAATAAGTCCATTCATAATATCATATTTTACTTAAATAAACATATATTTCATATTTATGCCATTTTTTAAAATAAAGAGCCGTTGCTCATGTAGCAAAAAATCATGTCTAACCTTTATCTATCCAGACTTCCTATTGTTCCTCTAACAAATCTTCTATCAGGACTGTATGATCATTTGTTTGGTTTAATAAAAATATAGCATCTAAAATAAATTATAAAAACATACAATTTTAAAGGTGGAAAGCACCATTCAAATAACTTCTCTAAGAAAATCTTTTAATTTTAAGAATTAGGAGAATAAATACCAAAGACCATACAGTTAGCATGTTAGAAGGAGGGCTCAAACTAAGCTTTCACTTCTACATATAATGTCCTTTCAACTACATCACATAGAATAATCTATCCACTTTTCCGGTGCCCAGTAGGAATCTTCTGATAGATCTTCACAGAATACTGTGTATTAGATATCTAAACTATGTCTGATCCTGTAAATCCAATTATACTAGATTGCATTGTAATAATATTTATTTTCTATACTTAAAATTCATAATATGTTATTGTAATGGTAAAACTCATATATACAAAAGAAAGTCTGATTTACTTCTATACTTTATCTTTACTAATATTTACTAATTTAAATCTTAAAAGAAAAAATATAATTATATCTTTTGTGAGGATCTCTAATCTGACATTGACATTGTAACAAAGAAATTTTCTTAAGCAAAACTTCAAAATACAAATTACCATAAACTGTCTAAGAACGTTTATTTTTAAAATGCTGAACGTATGTATGATGAACAAATTGGCCAAATCATTTAAGGTGATAATTTAGATGTTACTATAAAGCAGGCTGAAGTTTTCTATGTGTAACTCTTTTCTTTTTTCAGTTTTACTGAGGTATAAGTGACAAATAAAATTATAAGGTATTTAGTATATAATACTATCATTTGGTATATGTATACATTGTAAAAGGATTACCCCCATCAATGTGTAGCTCACTCTTGAAACTTACCAAAAAAAAATTCCACAAAGGGGAAAAATTATTATTGCTGATAAAATAGCTTAAAATGGCATGAGATGTCAATGTTACTGAGCTTATTAGGTTCATTTCACAGCAATTTAAATTTTATAGGAAATTTAAAAAATATCCTGGGTTGACTGGTTGGCTATTTTTAATTCCATATTGTGTAGCCCAACAAGCTTCAAATTATGTCCCTTTGGAGCTGAATTTAGTCTTTCTCTCTGGAAGCCCCAAATTTGCTGTGATTGTTTACCACCTGGCCATTATTTTTATAGCTAAAACTATGCATCAGGAGATCATCTATTTCTCTTTCTTTGACTTTCCTTATTATTTAGTTATACAGTCAATATTCCATGGGATGTGAAAGAAACATGATAAACAGGAAAAAATAGTGAAGTTAAGGGAAACCAGCAGAATCATGGGATGACTAAAAACACATTTGGAGAAATTTATCAAAACTAGATACTTCTTACTGTTTCATTGTATATAAAAATTAAGTGTAGAACAGTAAAATTACCACAAAATTGGTTATTTATGAATTGCTTCACTTTCATTTAATTGAGCTCTTCCTCAAGCTGTGTGGTACCAAACAATTGCTTGTTCACAGGACTCTTTTTTTTTTTTTTTTTGAGCAGTGGAAAGTTTAATGTTGATAGAAGAAATGGAGGAGGTAAAAAGATAAAGACTTGGGAGGGTAGTGGTAGAGAAATCAAGGTAATATAAAAAAAATAGAAAGGTAAGAAGATGCCGGTAAGCAGGTTCTACTTTGTCCTTTCAAATAAGGAATTTTTTTTTTTTAATTCCAACAAAGATGAGAATAGCTACCTTCCCCCCTGAAATCTGGATTGTGAACCATACCTTCCTCTAATTAACGAGGCATGTATTTCGGGTGAAAATATTCATACCTAGAAAATTTTCTATTCAACTTATGGTCTCACTAAAAATTGCAGGTAGCCTTGGTCCTAAGAGACTAAAAGTCAATATTAGTGCATCAAAATAACGTCATTCACAGGAAGAACTTAATGAATTAACACAGCTCAACAGTTTCATCAGTTACGTAAATGTAGTTGACTTTTCTAAGCAAGTTTGCCTTTATGATTTTTCAGTTTGATTATCACTCAATTAGAAATCACAAATCCCATGAGCTAAAGAATAATTCACAAGTGCATAAAATCTTCCACAGACTTAATGTGGATCACTTGGTATTTCAGTTTTTATTTTAAAGAGATGCACGTGTCATTCCCAATTGACATGTACACACTGCTATATTTAAAATAGATAACCAACAAGGACCTACTGTGAAGAATAAATAAAAATTAAAAAAACAAAGAGATGCTACAGATAAAAATATTTAGAGAAAATGTTTTAGAGCAATAGCACCATATATCTTTTACTATTTTATTTTTTTCCTATATTTGGCTTACTGTCAACTTTTGAAATAAGAGTAGGTGAGAAGAATATCTGGGATGTTGAAAATTTATTGAAAATTAAACAAATGACAATGAATGAGTGCTAAATAAATTGAGAGAATATAATTTTTGAGAGATTATCTCAATTCTACACAGATCTATAGGCATTTAGCCATGGTTATAAACCTAGGAAGACATTTATTATAAAATTTAAAAAATAATATTAGCATTATTAACTAACATATATTGATTGTTTGCTACATGCCAGATACAGTTCCAAGTGCTTTCTGTGTATTAGTTCATTCAATAACCATAAAATCTAATTTGGTAGGTACTAATATTTTCTCTACACCTGCAGACTCTAAGAGGTTAATTTCTTTGCCAAGACTGTATAACTGGCAAATGGCAGAATCAGTGACATGAAGCTGTGAAATCCTAAAGAACTTGTAATTACCTTGGTTGGAAGAAACCTAAAATTCTGGATAAGAGCACTAGTCTTGGCATTAGACAGTCTCAGTTTTGAATTCTAGCTTTATTACCTAGCAACTCTATGACTCTGGCAAATTACCTACCTGAAACTCAGTTTCCTTGTCTACAAAATGGAGAGAGTAGGTCTAGTTTATAGACTCCCCTAAGGCTTGAAGGAGAGGAGTCACAGTTGCCTAAGCATAAGAGCTCTAACGGCTAATGTGATAGTAGTGGCAGCAGTAACATTTTATACTCTTGAATTTTGAGACCTACATTGAGATATATCTTAATTTTGATTCAACCACCTGTGGTATGAACCATTTTTCTAAGATTCCTACTATGAATACATTTCAAAATCATATCCTTTATGCTTTCATAAAAATGGCTGACAATGTGGAGCCGATTATAAATTACTAAGAAGCTTGCAGGTTGCCCTCAGAGTCTTGTCAAGTTTGAAGTCCAACTTGGGGATGATTCTTCACTGAGCTCCTAATCTAAATCATTTTGTCATCATCTTGGAAACATTTTTTCCCCTATTTTAACAATTAAAATGGAATTTTAAAAGTTTCAAGAATTTTACTGAACTCAAGACATACTGTATCTATGGCCATTTTTCCTAAGGGGAAAAAACAGTGATTTTGTCATGACTTGTACTTAGTATAAGTAATGTGAAAGTCATCCTGAGGATTCCTGACCTTATTAAACCTACAGTTTAGGGGTGATGGATGTGAGCTGAATGCCATTTGCTTTCTTGGCCCCACAAAACTGGATTAAGTGCCTCTATTTATGTGCTCTCACACCTCGCTATACTTTTTTTCATAATACTCATTAATATTTGAAATTGTTTATTTGTGTATCTTTTTTTTAAACTTTATCTTCCCTATTAGAATGTAATTTCCAGGAAGGCAGGTTAGAAGCTCTATTAGATGCTGTAATTGTGCAATGTATCTTTATTACTGGAGGTTATTAATTTTTCAAGACAATTATTGTTTAATATCTACTTTTTTCACTATGGTTCAGGTGACATTAGATGAAAGAGCCCTTTGCTCTTACCCTTCTTTACAGTCCCAGCAGCTAAAATGCTGTTCCGCACAAATTTGACAGTAAATACATGTGAATAAATCAATGCATGAAAGCATATATGACTGATTTCAAACCAATTTTAAAAATTAGTATTTTGTATTTTATGCATTGATATATTTTTCTAATATAGGACTGGGAAGAATAACACGATTCAAAAAAATTCAGCTAATATTTACTGAGATGGAAACTCAGTTCTACACTAGAGCATTAATGTGAACAAAGCACATTCTCTCTTTTAGAATTTACATTAGATAGCAGAGGTATAAATGCAAATAATTATATACAATGTAATATGAAAAGTGCTGAGACAGGCATGTACAAAGTGCTATGGGATCAGAGAGAAGTGGAAACTAATTTAATTTAACTCTAGCATTTAAATGATGATATAAATACACATTTTTATTTATCTTCTTTTGGTTTGATTTGATAAAAAATAACATTGGTTCTGTGTCTACACAAACATGTTTTTGAGGGATGCGCCGCTGAAAAAATATTCTTTGTAACATGCTTTCCTGAAAGGAAAAAAGGATTTCCTGTGTCTTTATCCCTTTAGTGTTTATTTCTCCTCTCTATATATTCAAGTATAGTTTAGTATTAAGTTTATCCCTTTAGTGCAAGCCTTCTTTAAATAGATTTCTTGCCTGTTTCGATTTGTATGAAATCCCAGAAGGCCTAGTTAAAAGTTAACCTGCAACAACAGAACATCACTTAAGTTTTAGAGCTAGTAATTACATCCAAATCTTCATATGTTGACCCACTAAGCGTTTATGAAGTCTGCCATTATGACCGGACAGACTACGTGCTGTATGTAGATCATTAAAAATTTTATATAGAATTCAAAATCCATATTTGAAATGTGACTTTGTCTAGTGGTATGTTTTTCCATCATCTCTCTGAACCCTGCAGTACACCATGACAGGCCATGCTTTGTATGCTGTTTACATGAAATCAATTATGGTAAAAAAAGATGAGATAATCTTGGTTTATTTTAGATGTAATAGTGTTCTTTTGGGGACAGATGAAGGTTAATTTTACTTTATATTTGATACTAATGTTAATTATCTTAGCTGAGCAAAGTTTATAATTATTTTCATGTTTATATCAC
This sequence comes from Pseudorca crassidens, assembly GCF_039906515.1. NCBI lineage: Eukaryota > Metazoa > Chordata > Mammalia > Artiodactyla > Delphinidae > Pseudorca > Pseudorca crassidens. Next base: position 41,136,364 of record NC_090311.1, on the reverse strand, counting down.
TTTTTAATGAAGTTAATTTTAGGTAATGCGAGCAGATTGGCATGAAAGGTGAGATTTGAGGCATGTATGGTATGGTATTTTACATTTCTTAGTGTATTAATTATCATGTAGATTTGCATACGTTACTACAAGAGAGAAAGTGAGGGGGAAGAAAGTTGATGTAGTAGGAAAAGCAAAAGTTTTATAGTGGAGTATGTGGGTTGGAATTTTAGTTCTGCTATTTATTAGCTGTACAATATGGTCAATCTGTTTAAGTTCATATAAAATCAGTAAAATGAAGGTGCTCATTATAACTTCTTTACAGTTTTGATATGATAATTAAGAGATAATGTACATAAAAGCAGTTTTCAAAATAGAAAGTACTAGACAAATATCAATTACTATGTATATATACACACATAGGCATAATTATGTCTAATTGGCATGTAGCACTTTATTAGCATCTACACTCAACATCCAACTTTATTCACAGAGCACATTTACTAACTGAATATAGCAAAAATTTGATATAATTCTTTGTTTTTTTGTTTTATTTTTTAAATAAGTAATTCTGGCATCTTTAAGAGCAATTAAGTATCTGGTATTAGGGAACATATCTGATGCTTCTATATATCTAGAACCAAGCATAGCACCTGGTGAATATTACATGTTTTAATATATGCTGGTTAAATGAATGATTAAAGTTACAGTTCTGCTTTTAAGAACAAAGAGCAGGGTAACAGCTTTCAGTCCCCATCAATTAGGTTAAGAATTGCCTTTTCTAAATTTTCAGTTTAATTGCCAACAGTGATTTGTAGAAGATAAGTGTTTGTAGAGCACTTTAAAGCCTGAATTACTTTCCCACATCACTGGCATGGCATCTCAGGTAGAAGTAAATGAGTGGGAACTGTAACACAGCTTATGAATAAAATAACAGAATACAAAAGGGGAATTTTTAGACCAAAAGTTTAGTATTATTTTAAATGCAGTATACTAAGATAAAAATTTAGAGGCTGCAAGAATATCATGATCAGAATACTGTTCCTCAACCAACACCAAAGACAACATTCACAGGTGCTTCTGATGGTAAATAATAACTTCCTGTTCCTCTTCTTGAAGAGTTAGATTCTCTCTCACATTTAAAAAGGAGGAAAGGTAGTATTTTGTCAATATGTTTTTCTACTCAATATACTACCTTGCACTGATATATTTTCAAATTTAGTTGGATGGTTATGATCTGTTTTATCTTTCATTTATCCATTCCTTGAATGAATATTTATAAGGTGTCTATTATGTGTAGAGCACTGGACTCACAGTGCTGGAACAAACAGAAGGGTCTCTGCTGTCATGGATCTCACAGACCAGTGAAGTGTCAGCCATTAAGTACATAAACACACCATTAAATACAAAAGTAAAAATTGTCATGAGCACTGTGAGGGAAGATAGTACTCTGAGTGTATCCTCCTGTGTGCTGAGAGGCTCTGGAAAGTCTTCTGTGAGGGGAAAGCTATGTAAGCTGAGAACTGAAGAAAAGGTGGACTTCTGTGAAGACTACTCCAAGTAGAAGGAAATGAAAAGACTAAAATAGAAAAAGAATAGTTTGGCTTGACTGAATAGCTAAATAAATAACTCATTAAGGAATGAGTGCAGCAATGGAGATAATGTAAGTTCACCTTTTTTTCCCCCTAGAAGACTGGGATGTGAAGGAATTGTAGCAAGATAACAGACATGTGATTATTTTTTACTTCTTCATTTTTTTTTGTAATGATAAAATGAAGGCTAATGGAAATAGGTTCAGTAAAGAGGGATGTGGAAGATGCTGGAAAGAGAGGCAACATAGTCCCAAGAGCATAGCCTCCCAGAACATAGGAGGGGATTGAATCCACTGATGGAGAGTCTCCTCAATTTCAGTAGCAGGAGAATGGAGAAGACAGGAATAGATGTTGGATGGTTTATACATTTATTTTGAAATGACTACCTTCATGCTTCAAAATGATCAGTAAAATTCATAGTTCTGAGTATATTGTATATTGTATTTCCCAGGATTTGATGCAATGACTTCCATTGACTTCACTGAATTATTTTTTTTCCCTCTGATATCAGTCCAGACTAGATTGAGGCAGAGCAAGGAATAATGTGAGGGGAACCACTGACAATTTTCTATAACCTAGGTTTTTATTTTTCTCATTGAATGCATGTAAATTCTGAGCTACTCTGTAATAATAATCTTCAAGGTGTAGATTTCTATGATATGGCTCTTCATTTCCATAATTAAAATAAGTAAACTATTTCAGAGTGAATTCTAAAATGTTTCCAAGTCATCTTACTACTTATCTCTGGGCTCCAATCTGTCATGCAGCTAGAATAATTTATGATGCTGCACCAATTACAACAGGCTCTCTCCCTGAACAAGGATCACAAGCAGATGATATATTAATGTCCTAAATTCAAATCCACGTTCTCTTATTTCCTAGGTATAAGAACCTGAACAAGTTTCTTAGCTTTTTTGCAATATTCTCATCTATAAAATGTGGACAAAAAAACTGTCTTGCTGAGTGTTTGTAAGAACCAAAAGATAGAAAAGATGTAAAGCTCACCATCTAGGATTTCTGCTCTTAAAGGAGAATTAAATTCAAAAAGAAAATATGAACCATATCTCTGAGTACAAGGGTAGAAATAGGTCATTGTTAGCTTGGGTCAGCACAATCAAACCAGAGAGTTTTGTAACTTTGAAGTCATTCTGTAGCTCTGGAGCTGATTATTTCTTTTGAAAACAGTGAATGACTGACATTGGAATGATTCTAAGTATATGTGTGTGTGTGTGTGTGTGTGTGTGTGTGTGTACATATACATATATGTATATGTATACACACACACGTGTATGTGTGATTTATTATGTTTTGATAAATGAGAAGTTTGTAATCTAATGAAAAGACAGTACAGATATTGGCTTGTGATGGAGATTGAGATGCACCTCCCAGATTCCCCTTCAAAGAAGGGCATTCTGTCTTCTGGGACTGATGTAGGAAGATACCCTTTAGCTGCCAACCAGGGTTACGTCAGTTGCAGAGAGAGAAGGGTCACACCTTTCTCAGTGTAGTCCACTGACTGATGGCCAAATGCAAAGGCCTGGTTATTTTAGCACAACTGGGAATAACTCTAACATGCAACTCTAATTCCACAGCTTCTTCCAGAATTGGCCAAGACTGTTGTTGGCCCTGGCTAGTTAGATTTTTCTCTTAATACAGTCCTGCTTCTTTTGTCTGCTTTCCACATGCATGGATCCAAAAGGTACACTTGCAACTAATTGCTGGCCCATTTTCTGCTTCATAGGGAATCCAGCGTGCAAACAAAGACCCTTATATATCACAGTATTTTCCCTCAGGTCATACAAGAATCAAAGATAGGAGGCTCATTTTTTTAAAATCTAGATTCAGTCTACAAAATAAATAAATAAAAGCAGGCAATATTTCTTTGGTTTGTTTTCTCACTCCTTAGTTTATGATATCTCAGAAAGATTAGTTCACTGGAATTCTGAAACCCAGGACTGGAAATATTCCCTATGGGTATCATAATTCACGATGTGGATATATAGCAAATACAGTCTCTTTTTCACTGTCTTATTCTTTCTATCTCAACATTTTTATGAGGAGCTCCTCTGAGCCTACAGTCTTCTCTAATGGTTTTATGATTCCGCGGTATCATACTCACCCAAGTCTGCACAGACAGATTTCTGTCAAGAGCGATCAGTCTTTATGAAAGTAGCAAGAGTAATGCTTCCTCTGGGCAAACAAAATCAAAGTCGTTCACACCTGTCATGCTGGATGGTAGCTTCAGTCTCCACTTAAAGTCTTTAGACTTTAAGTTTGAAATAAGTCAATAGCTTTCTTCTTTATAATCTGCAAAGATTCTTGATAGATTATAGAGTTTTGATTTCTCAGAGTAATACGTTTCATTTTAACTTATGATTTTTATCTATTTTTTATGCCTGTCTCCACTTCTTTTATTGACTTAATTATACTGACTAGACCACTTCTAACCATCAACATAATTCAATAGAATAAAAACCATTATTCTGAGGGAAAATTTCTGCTAGACCAATTGATATGAAAATATTATTATTGAGAATGTGCTAACAATAAAAGAATGTATGTTCAAAAGAAGTTTTTTTCCCCACTTTTTTTTTTTAAATCTCCAGTTGGGCTTATTTTCTCTCATTTAATCAGAAAAGCTTAAGAATGTTGATAAGATATCTGGGTCTTTTATAAATCTATAACTTAAAAAAATCTATGCATATCTCTAATATTAAGGTGAGCAGCAGTAGCATTTTACACCAGAATTTAAGGAAACAAACAAAAAGCACCTTGCAGAATGCCTGCGGCATAGTAATCGTTCTAAAATAGTTACCCACTGTTTACACAGTCAGTGGCACATAGAGATGTGCTCTGGAAGTATATTGGAAGGAGAGCAACTAGAAAAGGAATAGCAAGCAGAATTTAAAATTTCTGATTCAAAAGGCAGTTCTACATTTTGTACATCTTAGCTCTTTTCCCCTGCCCATGAATGCAGACCTAGGGAGTAAATATGAAAAGATAAGTTATTCCTTCCAATTAATTCCATTCCACTAATTTAAATGAATATGTTAGACAAAACCATAGAAAATGTAATCTTCTGTTACTTCAGTGCATTGTTGGCACAGGAATGAATATAAAACATACATTTCCAAGTCAACCAAGTTGGTGACACCGGGAAATGGAACATAACTAAAAATTGCAAAATTTTAAGCTTACCTCCAGGGATGATTGATGATAAAATAAAACCGAGAGTTCAGAATCTGTATCCTGCTCTACCCCAGTGAATATATCAGGGTAGGTGACTATGATAAGATAGTGGCGATATGTATAAAATGGAGAAAGTCCTTTTAATTTTATGGTTGTCATTTGGGAAACAATGTGTGCTTATATCAAGCAAAAAGCATTATTCATAGGAGATATTTTTCTCTCCTTAAATGGATATCATATTGGCCAAAGGCCTTTTCATTTCTTTTGTCTTAGATATGTATCTGATAATCTAATATTTGTATATTCTGCAGAAAATGCAATTATGGAGAATTTCTTAGAGAATCCAACCTGGCTGTCACATTTTTTCTACTTTCCAGTTATGATTTTCTTCTGCCACTGATACAAGCAAATCATTTGTGAGAGCTATAATAGCAAAAGTTCTGTGATAGCTAGAAGGGCAATACTTAGGGCATAGATCATTCTTGGCTCTTTAGAGAAATATATGGGAATGTTTATATTTAATACAAAAAATACTGGGTAAAAATAAAATTAAAACTTGAGATTAGCAGAAAGGATCATAAAGACATCAGATAAACAAATATTACATCTTTAATAAGCATAGAGGAAACTGTTTAAAGTACAAAAAAACAGAAAACAATAGTTAGTGTCAGAACTTGACAGACAAGGTAAGCACAAATATAAAAGAAAAACACCTGAACCAAGCAGATTATTACATAAAATGTCATCTATGATGATGATAGTTTTCTCTTACTTTATACTTAAAAACTGATGACTGATGACTGCAGCTCCAGAGGTGCCCTGAAATAGTTACTTTACATAATAGTTTGGACATGTATTTTGAAAGTGATGCTATTGTAATCAGTGTTGAAGGAACAATGCTTACATGAAAATGTTTATTTTTGGTATATTAGGAAGTTACAGAAGGTTTTCTTTTGACTAGAGCATTCATTCTTAACAGGGACTATCACCCCCAAAATGGAAAAAGTCAGTTTTTGAAAGGCAAAAAAAATATACTCTTTATATATATAAAACACAAACATATACATAAACAGATATGCAACAAATCTGTGGCAATAAAATTTCATAGAGGTGCAATTAGGCAGAAAAAATATCTAGAAAGCCTATTGAAGGGGGGGGTATAATGAAAAAAGTTGGAGCAACCCTGGGATAGAGTATTGAAAAATAAAACTACTGTATTTAATTCCACAAAATATTGAAGATATACTTACAACACTTGTTTTCAAACTGAACTACAAATAGATTTTCTTATAGGATTTTAGCTGACTTAAAATGAAATAAAAGAAAGCAGTAAAACAATAGCATAAGGACAAAGTTCAGGAATAAACAATTATTGATACGATTGCTCACTTAATTCTCTAAAATGGAAAACATGTGTTACATCTCATAAAAGGAAAAAATATTAGCTTTTTAAAAAGAATTATACATACTAAATGATATTTTATTTTCTTCATGTGATTGGGTATTTGGGGTAGGAAGGATATGTAACTGCATCATGGAAATAGCTTCAGATGAAATGTTTGCAGAAAACTTTTATCTGCTGCCTGTCAATGCGAAGAACAGGCATGGTGCAGATACGAACAAGCCAGCCTGCTCTTAAGAAACTCTTAATTTTGTGGGGGCTATAAAAAAAAGTAATAAGGCTTTTGGTAAAGGAGTATACAATGAGCTTAAGGAACATAGAGATAAGACTTTTAACTTAGGTGTTTCTGAGAGAAGTGACATATGGGCTGAAGAATAATCAGTTTGTGAAGTAGGGGGAGGACTTCAAGCTAGAACAAAGCAGGTATGAGACAGCATGGTTAGTTTGGCAAAATGCACTTAGATTTAAGGCCTAGAACATGTTTGTCCATAGAAAAGAGATGGGACTGAAGATGTTGGAGAAGTAAAGTAGGAAGAAGGGAGTAAAAATAAAATATAATTTTATTTTATGACTTTGCACCATCAACAAAATGATACTATACACGCCAAACCCACAATGCAAATATATCAAATGTAAAGCAATAGGAGAAAAAATGAAAATCATGGAATGAGAAATAAACAGCAGTGACAGCAAACCACTGTGATTTTGGAGTTGTTTGAAAGCTGACTGATATAATAAACTCTTTTGAATAAAACATAGAGTTTATGTCAAAGAGTTATGAGATATAAGTGCATAAGGGTAGGTTCGAAAAAGATCATGTACAACCTTGAATGTTAGAATAAAATGTAGTTTATTGTGTAACTAGAAGTAATTGCTTTGACTATTTGTCAATTCAAGCAAACTTTCATTTAAGACACCTACTGCTTCATAAAAGGCAGTCTTAATGCAACATTGATTCAGCAAATATTCACTGAACATTAATGAAGAAAAGGTATTAGAAATTCAGCTATGAGCAATGCATTTTTTTTTGTCCTCAGTTTGCAGGAAGGATAGTATAGGAGCCAAGCAGGTAAGCAGGCAATTACATTATGTTATAGAGCTAAATAAAAACAAAATGGCAGGGAATCTCAGTGGAAGGACAGCTGTCTTGACTTGGGGAAAGCATCCTAGAGAAACATCCAAGCCCTTAAAGACAGTTTAATAGAGGTTTGTTCCATGGTAGAATAGAAAGAATTTAAGAACACTAAAAAAAGACATAGCTTTGGAGAAAAATATGGGCAGCTGTCAAACCTTTTCTGTGGGGTAATACTATTTACTGAGTTCTCTGGGTAGAAGTTATCTTTTCAGATTTGGAAGGATGGCCTGCAGTAGTTATGACAAGCAAAGAAATGTTTAGTGTAAAATAGCTCTTTTACCCCTTTTAGCTCTCACTATAATGATTTTAAGAGCCTCACAATTTATGATCAGGTCATGACTTCTCATCTGTTGTCACACATTTGTTTCCCAACCCATGATAAAATTACTTTAAAATGTAACTGGAAGTTACCTTTTCTTCTACTTTCAAATGGAATACATTTTTGATTTTTAAAAATTCAACATTTTTCTCAGGCCAGACATAACGAACATTTCTCAAAATGTGACAATGTCCATAAAATCATCAGACATACTTTTTCATAGAAATTTCTCTGTAATATGTCTAATACTACCTGAATTCATGCCTCAAGGACCTTAAATCTTCATTATTGTTTCTTGTAATAACTAAAGTGCTCTTTCCTTTTTGTTACGTATCATCTGCTCGTACAAGTTTTCCTTATATTTTTATTTGTTACACTAAAACCACATATGAACAGGTTTTATGATCTTTCACATATGAATTCGTTAATTAAAACAGACACCCAAATTCTCAGAACATCTTGATAAAAACAAAGTTAATGGAACCTAATGGACTCACTATACCAGGTTAAATGTGATCGTAAGGAAAATGAAGTGTATAAATAAACCAAATAAAAATAGACTGATTTATTCTTCACAAAAATATTTTTAAGAACTTTAGGACAGAATTGAGCTTTTTAAAATAGTTTCTAAGTAGATGTTGAAAACCTCAATAACAATAAACTTACCTAATTTTTAATTGATTACTTAATATGCTCTAAGCATGCTGCTAAGTGTGTTCAATCCTCATAGTAGGTAGTGAGGTAAATACTTACTATCATCATCATTTTACAAATGAAGGATGGACACCTAGAGTGACTGACTCACCCAAGGCCATAGAGTTAGTATGGGAAAGAGCTGGTCTTTTAACCTAGAGCTTAAGCCCTTAAGGAATCTCTAATTTTTATATGGGTTTTCTAGATTCCTAGGGATTAAATATTTGAGAGTTCCAATACTTGATAAAAAAAACTATTTACTCTCATTATGTTTTTAGTGATTTGAACTCAAGTACACTTGTTACCTTCTAGCCAGTAAGTCTGTTTGCCATTGTTCAATAATGAATAGGTGTGGAGAGAGGAAACATTTACCAGCATGATGAGTCACTAAATTGCTTCTCCCATTTTACACTGATAATCACAGCCCTTGAAATAGCTCAGCTTCTTTAAAGAAATAAAGATGACAACTATTTTATGCCATTTTGAAGTTGGCAGGTAATTTTAAAAATGTACTTCTACTAGTAATGTCATTAAGGATGCACTTCCCAACTTCTCCTTCTGACCTCCCTGCTCAACACCTTTTAAGGTTCCTGCTTCAAGGTGAGAAAGGAGTGCACAGCCTCAAAAATTGCTGTGAAGGAAAAGCAAAAACTAAGGGAGCTAAGCTCCCTCTCAGCTTCACACTGGGCTAATTAGGTGCTACATGGTAGTTCACACCTTTCTAATAGCTATACTTTCTGTTTGTCCTCAAAGTTCTTTGCATAGAACTGATTTTTGTGAGAATAAACAGAAATTATTTTATATCTAAATAATCTGAATGGATATGAGTATAAAACATATTTTAAATTAGAATTAATCATTGAAAAAATAATAAGTAATTTACCCAGAGACTTCTCAACGGAAGGGGTGCTGACATCAGACTCTCCTTTGAGGTCTTATCCCAGTATATTCCACCCATAAAGACATACTTTTCAATCTCTATAGAATTTGTAACTCCCAATGTAGGTATCCCAGTAATGGGCTTTCACATTTATTGATGGGAAAGCATGGATAGTAGACCACTCTAAAAATTAACGAGGGAACAAAAGGGGTAAATATAATGTGTAAGAAATATTTTTCCCTGCTTCCTTTTCAAATGATATGCTATAAAATGGTGCTCAAGGAATAGTCAATAAATGCCCTTATACATGATCTGTTGTCTTTATTAAGTAATTATTATTTGGTTGTCTGTAATGTATTCTAACTTTGATTTTAGTGATTAAGATTTTCCAGAAGTTTTTCTAGCAAATATTCAAAGTTTTGTCCAGTGAGGTTTTTATTTGACTACAGACTATTAGCCAGTTTCCCAACAATACTCATTCACAAATAAGTAGCCACAAGTCAGGCCCCCTGGTAAGGTGTATATTACAAAATGTGTTAACCATGGACAGATGATTATAAAGTTGCAGCTATTACTGTTTTTTGCTTTGATGTAGTACAAAGGGAGAAGAGATGTGTGATTTTTCTTATTAACAATTTTAATTAACTTTTAATTGATTTCTAGAAAGAGAAATGTTTTCATTACAGCATCACACACTGAGCTCCTTGGTTAGATATTAAACATCAGTGCAAACTTCTTGACAGTATTGCTGATAATAAGGGATTTTATGTTTGGTTATCTTTTCTAACATGTACATACTCATCTATAATACTAAGTAAATGAAACTACCTTGTTTAGCCAGCCCATATCACTTAACTTACATGACCTTATTTATGTTCCTCAATTAATTAGGACACAGAAAAGGAAGCAAATAATCCTGTATTTTACAAACATTCTAGTTCCTTTGTCTCTATTAGATGTGTGTCTGAGTTACCTTAAATTTTTTAGAGCACTTTCTTATAGAATGTTAGTCTTTTATTCCATGAGCATCAAATATACCTCCTTTCATGGAAGCTAGACAGTCAGTGAATTAAGTTGTAGTTAATCAGGTCAAAACATGTGTGTGTGTGTGTGTGTGTGTGTGTGTGTGTGTGTGTGTGTGTGTGTGTGTGTACTTGACTTTCAATATTTATTTACACTTTATACTTAAGCTGACTTAAAATTACGAAACCCTATTAATAAAAATGCCCCATCTAATATTTATTTTTAGTCCCCTTGTTGAATATGTGTTTGGATATTTTCTCTCAACAGATTATCCCACTGTAAGATAAAGATTGCTGTATATTTGAAAAGTTCAATAAATGAAGAGTTATGAGATATGCTTCTATTCTCAAAGGACTTATAGCTGTGGGGGAAAGGTGTAAATAAAAAGTAATGTGGGCTTCCCTGGTGGTCCAGTGGTTAAGACTCCATGCTTCCAGTGTAGGGGGCACAGGATCCCTGGGCAGGGAAGATCCCACACGCCGTGTGGTGCAGCCAAAAAAAAAAAAGTAATGTTACAAAGCATTTGTTAAAATTCTAATTTATAAAATGATCTATCTCTAAATGCTAGACATTTTCCTAGGAGAGATTGAATTGGGGGTTGGGATTTGAAGACTGGATGAAGGATTGGAATTTCAGAGGTGAATAAGGAATCATCAATGCAAGCCTTGAAGAAAATGTCAAAAAGTGTATGCTGAGTCCTAAGGAAATGAAGAAAATTGATTAGACTTGAGCAGAGTGTTTATACAGGACAGTGAATAGTAAGAGAATGCTGAAAATGTAGGTTGGAATTAATTCATGCATAGGAGTTTGGACTTCTGTCTATAGTTCATTTGAAAGGATTTCTGTTACTCAGGGTTTTTAAATCTGGTGCATACATTACTCCCCTTGAGAACTTTGCCTTGCTCATTAAAATATTAATGACACTTGAAAAGTTCTGAAGTAATGAAAACTTTTAAATTTTCTTTAATCCCAATTTCCCAAATTTATTTATTTGAACAGAGACCTCCCCTTCTCTCTCCGTCTCCCCTCACTTTTTCCTGGCATCATAAGAGACGTTAATTAACATTCCATGAAATGTAGCACCTAAAGTTAGTTTATCAAAACCATGACTAAAATTCAGTGTTTACTTCTCCCTCCATGGCCTTTTTTATCAATTTAAGCCATTGTTAAAAAAAAAATTCTCATTGGACCTTTTGAAAGCATATATTTTTCTGATTATCTTTTCTCTGCCATTTATTATTTTACTGTAGACTCTGTTAAGGACCCTGACATGTTTGAGAGTAGGCACCATTGATTCTATTAACTTAAGGTAGTTAGTTTCAAGTGATGGGTCATGGGGAACAAAAAGTATCAAGTGGATGTATTGTGTGAAAATATCATGGACAGATTATTAAAAGAAGGCCTTATTCCCAGTGTTGCTCATTGAATTATAACAGTATTTTAAAAAATGTATGTCCCTCAAGATATTAGTAAATATTTTGCTAAACAAACAACAATGAAAAAGAGTCTATGACTAGATTTGTTTGGAAACTGTGGTATAAACACCCCTGGGGTTTGGGACTCTCAGTAACTAACATCCTATACCTTGCCCAGGTTCCAACCAATTCAGTGAGAGACATGAAATTCTGGCAAATAGGTGAAGCTGATATTGAAAGGAAGGAGGTTTAGTAATGAGAACCAAATGGGTTGGTAAATGCTACCCCATGATTAAACTTACCTACACAGCCTCAGGCAGAACTGAAATTGTAGGTCTTATTCATAGGGAAAGAGCTCATATAGCAAAACCAGCAAATCATTTGACATCCTTATAAACATCAGATGTTAAAGGGGGCAGTGTGTTTACCCAATTCTTTCCATCAAATTCACCACTCATGAGTGAGGGAGGGAGCAGAGAGAGCAGTTTTCTTGCTAAAATGTCCTTCCTCTTGGCAAGTTGAAGCCTGGAGAGGGGAAGTTTCCATTCAACAATCCTCAGTGAAAGAGGATCTTTTAATGCAACACTTCTCTGAGCTACTGTGTACTGGGAAGTTCACAAGGGAAAACATGATTAGTGCAGCAATTTGGGAAATACCAACATGATGCAAGCACTGTAGGTGGTTCATTCTGAAATTAAGTTTGTTTTTATATCTTAAAGTCCTGTTAGAGCAAGTTTCCTTTAACAATCCTCTAGCCCAGTAGTTTGCAAACATGGGTTATGTGAGGTCTTTTCCAAGTCATTTGTTACTGATGTAGGTACTACATTTGCATTGTTCTAATACTAGTTACTGGCTTATATCATCTATAACAATGCTGATTCACTTAAATTTTTATATATTTTATTCAGTGGAACAGAATAATGGCTTTGCAACTAGATTACAGAGAATTATGCAACAGCTATCTTCTTATTCTTGTTATAATTGATGATCTGTGCCATGTCTGTGAATTTCATCTCAGACATGTATAATGGTAGCAAAAGAGATTCAAAACTGCTGTTCCACTTCACATCTTTTATTTTATAGTTGAGATACCTGAGACCTAGAGGGAACAAGTGACATACCAAAGTTAATGATATCAAAAAATATATATAGTGGAAACACTGAAACTAAACAGCACTTCTATAAGGTAGCAATTTCTTTTTATATATCAAGGTCATTCGCTATCTTAACCTACATAGTCCCTGTTTGTCACTCTACAAAACATTAAAAATGCAAAGATATTTACTTATTATCATACTCTTATCTAGGTCATAACAGAATACTACTTTTTACTTTATAAAAATGATATTTTTCCGTATAGACCTGGATTCAGTAGTTCCGCCAAGATGATCACAGTCTTCCCACTTGTAAGAAGGGAGACAAGTGTTAAACAATCACATTAATAAATCTATAATTTAAATCTAGTAAAAGTGATATAAATTATACGTATATGGAGTTCTTGCCATGTATAACAGAAGGGTCTCATTTACATTTCAGGAGTGATTTGAGGAATCATTTGAGGAAGTGATGTTTAAATGGACATTTGAAAGATGAATGGGTTTTAGCCTAGCGAATAATAGTGGAAGCCCTTTAGGCAGAGGCTTTGGAGAAATTTGGAGGTTGGAGAGATTTGCATTATTCCAGAACACAGTGAAAGTAATATTTAGTAGGAGAACTCTTGGTTATGGTAAACATTTGAATGGTGCTGAAGGCAGTGGAAATCACTGGAGGATATTAAGAGGAATGATGTCATTTATCTATTATAAAAGATCTCTCTGAAAGGAAATAACTGAAAAGAAAATAAACACATAATCTAGCAATCTAAGCCACAGTTGGTGGTGGCTTGGGCCAAGGTGGTTAGGATTGAGATATTGCATACATTGGAAACAATGTATTATAAATGGAATAGGGATTTTTCTGTAAATGCCATATCTTGGACCTTGTTACCTAATATACCAATGTATCTCACAGCTTGGAGCTGAGCCTCATACATAGTATTAAATAAGCTTTTCTGAAATTATTGAATAAATAAATAAGCTTTTCTGAAATTACTGAATTTCAGAAAAGCTTTAAAATAAGCTTTTCTGAAATTATTGAATAAATAAATAATTGAGAAGGTAGAAGAAGTAGATCTCAGGAACATCTTCTTTATTTCTTATGTAATCTGTTGGTCAGTGGAAGAACCATTTAGTGAAGTAGGGGAATTGGAGATGACAAAGATTTGGACATAGAAATAATCAAAAGTTAATTAGAAACATGTTAAGCTTCTCATTCTATGGTAGACAGAATTATGATCCTCCAGCTACATCCCATGTGTGAATATGTTACCTTACATAACAAAATTAACTTTGTAGATGTGATAAGGTTAAAAACCTTGAAATGGGAGGATTACCCTGGATTGTCCAGCCGGGCCCATTGTAGCCATCTAAGCCCTTAATAGTGGAAGAGGATGATAGAAGAGTGGATCAGAGAGATGAGATAGAAGAAGGAGAGATTCAAAAAATGTGAGAGGGACTTGACCCACCATTGCTAGCTTTGAAGATGGAAGAAGTGTGCTATGAGCCAAGAGAAAAGGTATGTGGGTGGCCATTAGAAGTTGGGAATTGTCCTTACATGACAAGTAAAAAGGGAGTGGGGATCTCAATCCTACAACTTCAAGGAACTGTATTCTGTCAATAACTGGAATGAGCAAAGAAATGGATCTTTTCCTACAGCCTCCAGAAAGGAATACAGACCTATGCATACCTTGGTTTTAGCCAGGTGAGACCGATGTTGAACTTCTGATTTATAGAACTATAAAATAATAAACTCGCAATGTGTAAACAACTAAATTTGTGGTAATTTGTTATGGCAACAATAGAAAACTCATATAATACGCATAAAGTGTCCTAGTAGAGATATTAGTTAAGTAGCTGGACATACATAGTACAATACATACCTAACATCCCCCTCCACCCCACACATATACATACACAGCCATATTAATCAAATTAAATCATTCTATCATAATAAATCTTCCAATATGGGGATAAATAAGAATATATCTTGAGCAAGAATCATTTAAATTATGGATTACATAAAAATACCCACAGACAGAAAATGTCCCTGAAACTTTTAAGAGTGTTGGTTTAATGAAATAGAACGTACTTACATTATTGGTTTGTATTTTTCTATTTACTTGAGCAGTGATTTAAGACAAAAAATAACACTTTTTGTTTGATTGGTTGTTTTTTTTTGTAAGGGATGTGGCAGTATTGTTGTTTGTTTTTTCCACTAAGATGACCAGCTTGACTAATATGTCAATAATCTGTAAGACAAATTCTAGGAAAAATGTAAAAGTAGAAGAAAATATGTCTATGGAAACTCTTCAACTCTTTTACAGTATTTTTGTCCTCTTCAGACATTCCCGCAATTACTCTTCTATCTTTTCTCAGGCTTAAAACTCCAGAGGTAATGCCCTCCCAGGGGCATTTGTGTTTTGATGAATAAAAGGGACAAATCCTGCTGGAATGTCTGGCATTATGACAGTCAGAAGGAGTGCAGTTATGGACATCTTGGGCTTTATCGTTTCAAACAAGGCACAAGTGTTCAGCAAACCCACCCCACATGCTTCCCCAGTGTTTGTAAAGGTGGATATACATCTGCTCGTGTGCTGTTCAAAATACATTATATTGCATCCCAGGCTTTGTAGATATTAAGTGATTATTGTGTCCCTGGCTCATAATGCAGCCAAGTGTCTTGTTTTCCTTCCTTTCCCTAGTGAAGTTTGGGGCATAATTATGTAATATTTTATAGATGCTAAGATTCATTCCAATTTCTTTGAGAAACAATAACATAGAACTGTTTAGCACAAAATGTACTGTATTTGATAATGAAATATCATAATTTATATTCCAATTAATTGATTTTTAGATTATTTTAATTCTCATAACACTAATTCTCGTAACACTCCATCAGAAGAATAGTCACTCAAAATTTACCCATTTTATTTGATGCAAAGTGATTTAATATTACATAAAATTTTCAGTTACAATAGGTTTATTATAGCATCAACAATTCTGTTATCATTTGGAGATTGTATTCTAATATTAAAGAAGAGCCCTTTGCAGTTGCTTTACAGTTACTATACTTTCACTTCTATTTGGGTTTTGGAACATGTTTAGTTTTAAATCTCAGTTCCTTGCATTAATTTATTCTAACATTCATTAATTCCACAAATATTTATTTATTAAGTAGTTTTATATGCAAGACATTATACTAAGAACTGGGGCACTGAGGTATTTATTTCTTGTGTAACCCTAAGCAAGATAATTAAAGTACATAAGCCACAGCTTTCTTATTTGTAGAATGGGACCAATGATATTTATTCATAAGAATATCAGGCAGATTAAATGCAGTTATATATATATGGTGCTTATACACACACACACACACACACACACACACACATATATATATATATATATACACACACACATATAGTGCTTGAATTTAAAAAGCTGTAAAATCTTAAGTTGTCAGTTATGTTTAATTAAAACCTAAATGTTTTTTTAAATTTTAGAATTCAAAATCTATTAAAGAAATGATAATACAGGAAAAATTCAGTATTTTTGAAATGTGAATTTTCTGTCATAATATAATATTGTTATTTCTACTGGTATCAAATTATGTTATGTTCATTTTGAATGAAGAACATCAATTAAACTATAGTATATTTCTTTTCATGTTCTAGACTTTTGTACTACATTGTCATTATCTTTTAAATTTTCTCCCTAGAGAAAAAAAATATTTGCTTAGAAATATGCCATAATTCTTTAACTATCCCCTTCTGGCAGGGCAACGTAACAAAATGTAATGTGAAAAAATCATAACAAAGAGTACTATGTGAATTCCTTTGTTTTTAATTTTATTTAGGCAACAGACGCTGATGCTGGAATAAATGGCCAAGTACACTACAGTTTGGGTAACTTCAATAATCTTTTTCATATCACATCCAATGGGAGCATTTACACATCAGTGAAGCTTAACAGAGAAGTCAGGGACTACTATGAACTTGTTGTTGTGGCAACTGATGGAGCGGTACACCCTCGTTATTCAACTCTAACAGTGGCCATCAGGGTTTTGGATATTGATGATAATAGTCCTGTGTTCACCAATTCAACATATACTGTCGTCGTTGAAGAGAATCTGCCAGCCGGGACCAGTTTCCTTCAAGTAGAGGTGTGTGGAAGAAGCAATTATTTCATGAATTCTGTATAAGATTTGACATTCATGTTAGGGCTGCCAGACTTAGTAAATTTAAAAGAAAAAAAAAAAGCATATGCAGTTAAATTTCAATTTCAGATAAGCGAGTAAATTTGAATATAAGCATTCAAATATTACAAATATTACTCAAATATTACATATTGTGCTTTATCTAACAACCCTATTTTAGACATATACCAAAATTTAAAGGGAGAAAAGTTGCCTTTGTGAGAAATTGAATAACACTTCTTAACAGATTTCTTTTTAATTTACAAAAGTAATGCTAAATGTTTATTGCAACAGTTGACAATACGAGACTATTTAAAAAAAAACTTAATAGACTCTCACCTTGTACCTCCAAAGTTACTCGGTATTAAATTTTATGTGTATTCTGTTACATTTAGTTTTGTGCTCACACAAATATCAAATAACTATTTACATATATATATATAAATACACATGTATGCAAGTGTGTACATATATATATACATTCATACGCATATATACATGTACAGAATTGCCTCATATTTTACAGAAATGGGATATTGCTGTACCTATTATTTTGTAATATCTTTTTCACTTTCCGTACACAACTGGCATCCTTCCAGAAGTCTAACTCTCCTTTTTATTAGTTCTTCATAGCTAAGCCTCTTTTTTTCAGTCCTCAAATAAATTATTACCAGAAACTCTGGACATTCTGATTCAGTAGGTTAGATTGGCCTAGAGATCTGCATTTTAAGCACAACCTCTTTAATTCTGACATAGGTGGTCTATGAAGTGTATTTTGTAAGAAAAAAATATAGTCCTTTCTCAACCTGCAGTCTACAACTTGAATTTTGTTAGCATGCATTTCAAGAACTTGTGTTTCTTCCATAATTCAACTCAATATGTGTTTACTTAGCAAACATTAATACATCTAAAAAAGGCAGATGCTGGCCAAGGAGAGGGCCATTCTTTCTCCATTTATTCTTCTATCCATCTGTTCATTCACTCATTCCTTTATTCAATAAGCATATTTTCAGTGCTTACTGCATGCCAAGTCCTCTGCTAGACTCTGGGGATTCAAACATGAACAAGACAGGTTTCCTGCCTTCATTGAATTTTCAGTCTGGTGTAGCAAACAGACAAGTAACTGGTAATTAATATAGAGGTCCTCAATGCAAGGAACCTGGGAGATCACAGGTGGGGCTCTTTAACCTAATCTTGAGAACAAAGAGAATGTTTCCTGGAGAAAGTTTATTTCTAAATTTTGAACTGAGGGGCAAATAAGAGGCATTCAAGGGGGAAGAAAGAATATTCAAGGCAGTGGAAGAACCTGCTCAAAATCCTGGAGGAGAGAAGAGTGAGGAGCTAAAGGGCTGGAAAATATATGTGTCCTTCTCACCATGTTAGGGAGATTGGAGTTGATCCAAAATGAAATGGAAAACAAGAAGAATTTTTAGGCAGGAAGGTGACATCATAAAATCTGTGCTTTAACAGTATCTTTCCCATTGTGATGTTGATAACTGTTTGGAGGGGGCCAAGACTGAGATTCACAAAGATGCTTGCTTTACTGCATGCATTTTTTAACACACCCTGACCTTCCCCACTCTGTCCTTGCTCCATTCCATTTCCTCTGCCAGAGTTGCCTTTGCCAGTCTCTACTACTGAATGAAAGAGTCATCTATAAGACTTCCTATTGAAACCTGTTTTCTCAGCTGTTTTTTGTTTCGCTTTAATGTTTCGCTTTAATGATTTTATTTTTGGAAATGGGAATTAAAAAAATTTTATTAGAGTATAGTTGATTTACAATGTTCTGTTAGATTCTGGTGTACGGCAAAGAGAATCAGTTATACATATACATATATCCACTCTTTTTTAGATTCTTTTCCCATAAAGGCCATTACAGAGTATTGAGTAGAGACCTGTGCTGTACAGTAGGTCCTTATTAGTTATCTATTTTATATATAGTAGTGTGTATATGTCAATCCCAATCTCCCAATCTATCCCTCCCCAACCTTTCCCCCTGGTAACCATAAGTTTGTTTTCTACATCTGTGACTCTATTTCTGTTTTGTAAATAAGTTCATTTGTACCATTTTTTTAGATTCCACATATAAGTGATATCATATGATACTTGTCTTTCTCTCTCTGATTTACTTTATTCAGTATGACAATCTCTAGGTCCATCCATGTATCCCTTTTATTTTGGTATTTCTGTCTTATTTCTTCTTTGAGACAGTAATCTGGAGGGTAGGTATCTTGTTTGTATTCATCTTGTGCATCTCTATAGCACCTTGTGCACACTCAATAAGTATTAGTTAAAAGAAGGGAGGTATAATAGAGTGATCTCTAGAAATGTATTATAGGATCTTTGTGAGAAGATACATTTACGTTTTCATATAGCCCTTTAATAACCTGTTATGTTTATGGAAAGCACACACTAATACTTATTTTTATTTAAGGTATTATTTTTCATGGTTATACAATCGTTAGGAAATAATAAGCAATCATTTATGACAATATTTATTTCTTTACTGTGGTATGATCCTTTTAATTAGTGATTTTTTCAAATAAAATAGATACAGTAACAAGATCAACAATGACAAAACCTCATGGGTCTCTGTCTCTGACTTGTTCTCTTTCTTTCTCTCCCTCTCCCTCTATCTGGTAAATTACTTTAAAAAATGTTTCTCTCTGAAACATGCCTTTTGATCATCATTCATTTCATGCTGTTCTAGGTACTGACACATGACTTCCATCAGTCCTGCATTTCTTTATTTTGGCAATGACAGTGATATAACCATTCTTCTTCTTAATTTGTTACAGGCCACAGATGCTGACCTCGGAGCTAATGTATCTTATCGGATAAGAAGTCCGGAAGTGAAGCACATTTTTGCACTACATCCATTTACAGGAGAACTCTCCCTTTTAAGGAGTTTGGACTATGAGGCATTTCCAGACCAGGAAGCAAGTATCACTTTTCTAGTGGAGGCCTTTGATATTTATGGAACAATGCCACCTGGTATTGCTACTGTCACAGTGATAGTAAAGGTAAGGAATATAGATGACTTCTGGTTGCCTACTTTGTACTCTCTACATGTAGTTCCTGTTTTTGTTTTTTTTTTAAATCCACACTATAGTATAATATCTGGGGGCAGGATTCATAATTATATGTGGTACCAGAGCCAGAACATAAAATTTTGAATGTACAGTATTTACAAAGACTTGAGAAATTACTATATTATTTAACTTATAAAAAATAAATTAGAAAGAACCACTAAATAAGAGTTCAAACACTGTGTCTCCCTGGGTCCACCATTAGCTCTGTGACTTCAATCAAGTCATAATTTCTCTAGACTACACTTTAGTCCAAATTCCACAGCACCAGGGATAATAACTTCGTCCAAATCCTTCAACTTAAAAAAATACAAATTAAAAAAAAACATAAGAGGATTCTGAAAGTTTAAGAGTTCTAAGCCCCCAAGAACTAGTTAGTTTAGTTTAGTTGGAACTCAAGATTCTGGAATGAAACAAGCTTTGGAATCAGTTGGAATTGGGGTTAATTTCTTGCTCAACCATTTTCAAGTTCTGTGACCTTGGGGACTCTCTCAGCCTCTCTAGATTTGCCTTCTAGCTTAATAAAATACCCTGCACCAGTTGATTGCCTAGAAAAGCATGTCGTCTTCCACCTTTAGGGTTTCTTGTGGTTGTTAAGCTGTGTATTTAAAAGAAGACATGAGGAAAGATTCATCAGTTCTCACATGTTAGTGTATATAAAGGTCGTCTGAGCTGCATACCAAACTTTCAGATCCCTCTGCTCCTTCCCAAAGGGGCACCTTTCTCACAGGAGCATCTGAGACATCAGTATATTAGAAAAGTACACAGATGATTCTTACACAGGTTGTGTGAGTATCAGATGTTGAAAAATATACTTCAGTTACAAATATACACATACAGATGATCCTCGAGCTCCTTTATTAAAGGTGTTTAGTACTAAAAAATGACTTCAGATGACCTTTATTTCTTTGGTGACATAAAAGTGCTTTCATAAACATGTTTTGTATGACTTTTGGTCAGGGGAAGAAAGTACAAATTTGAAACTACCCTCTTAACATGTTTTCTCTGGTACCCGACTGGAGTTTGAATGGTTAAAAAGACAGAGCTAGTCAGAAAGAAACAGATTCACACAGAGTGAGAGCAAAAGAGTGAGAGAGGAGAGAAGGAAAACGAAAAAGGGAGAGTGACAAGGATACAGAAGATCTATATGATAAATGAAGACTTTACAAGGAAGCTTATAGAAAGTTTCAATAAGTCCATGAATGAAATACATGAATAAGATTAATTGGGTAAGCAATTTAAGTTCACTTTAATATAGATATTTTAATTCATATTGTGTTCACAAATGTATATGTTCTACAAAAAATATATGATTTATGATTATGACTCAGATTTTGCCAGGTAACCACTGAGACCAGGTTTCCATGTTAAAAAAATAAAATCTATGAAATTAGACAGAAGAAAACATGGAAGTATGTGTAAATTTTGAATTAATATTTAGTTATAGATGGTAGAACTGCAATACAAATTTGGCAACCACACATTGGTCTGCTATACAGAGGGACTATTTGTACTTCTTGCAGTCACCTTACATCACTAGAAATGTATCCTAACTGAATGGGATCAAGTTATTTGACTCACCAGTTTTGTTAGGTTGTCTGATTCTGGAGATCATTCAGAAAACCATAGGAACCTATGTTCATTTAAAGTTTGCCGCTTGAGATGCCTAGAATTACAATCTGTAATGTGTTTGAGGTAAATTGTTTAGCAGAATTCACCTATGATAAATTACTCAGGACTTTACAGCATCTGGTTCTAGTTGGCTACCTAAAGCATGTGGAAAGTTCTGGGAATGACTTCAGTTCTTGAAAGCAGCTTTCCATAGAGGGCTGTATGTACACAGGTTATAAGGCACAGAAGGTCATAGGCAGCTTTTGTACAATGTTCATTCTTAAAGGGCACTGCCAGGTATAAATGATGGTACAAGAAATCATCACTTTTGTTGCATTTTTGTTTGATTGTTTACCTGATAAATAAGGTATGCAGTTGGTTTTCTTAGACAATAAAATATTGATATGAAAACATAGAAGATTGTTAAAGATTTCACCAGTATATGATTAGCATAACTATGTTTATCATATAGGTAAATGCTCTAATGCTCTTGACTGTAAGATCTTTGAGTGTGGATTTTCTTGTGTGTTTTGCTGTTGTTGTTAAGATAATCCTGCAGTCAGGGTGGGATGTGGGGATTATTCCATTGCCTTTACTTTACAGTTGAATTAGGCTTATCTGCTGGTACACACATGATGTCACTTCTTCCCTGGAGTCCTGCTGTCTTCTCTAAACTATTGGGTTGGCCAAAAAGTTCCTTCAGTTTTTAAGGAAAAATAAAAGACACATTTTTCATTTTCACCAAGAACTTTATTGAACAATGTGTTCACCGTTTTACTCCGCTACCTTCTGCCATTTTTCAGGCAACTTCATAATTCCATCTTCGCAAAACATTTTATCTTTTTGATCAAAGAACTGTTCCAGGTGCCTTTTACAGGCTTCCAGGGAATTGAAATTTTTTCCATTAAGAGAATTTTTTAAATACCAAAATAAATTGAAATCTGTAGGTGCAACGTCTGGTGAATTAGGGCGGATGAATCACAACTTCCCAGCCAAGCTGTAACAGTTTTTGCCTGGTCATCAAAGAAACATGTGGTCTTGCATTACCTGATGGTAACAGGTGTTGCTTTCAATTGGTCTCACTGGGAGCAGCACTTGTTGGAATTAATTGTTTGGTTTTCCAGAAGGAGCTCATAATAGATGACTCCCTTCCAATCCCACCGTATACACAACCTCACCTTCTTTGGATGAAAATGAGCCTTTGGTGTGGTTGGTGGTGGTTCATGTCACTTGCCCCATGATCTCTTCCGTTCCACATTATTGTACAGTAGCGCCTTTTCATCGCCCATCACAATTTGTTTAAAAAACAGAACATTTTTGTTACGTTTAAGAAGCGAATCCTATGCGGAAATATGGTCAAGAAGGTTTTTTCTCTTATGTGGAACCCAAACATCAAAGTGATCAACATAACCAAGCTGGTGTAAATGATTTTCCAACACTTGATTTGGATATTTTGAGTATGTCGGCTGTCCTGCGTGGTATAACGTTGATTGTTTTCAATTAATGCCTCAATTTGATTGCTGTCTACTTCAACTGGTCTACCTGACCGTGGAGCATCGTCCAGTGAGAAATCTCCAGCACGAAACTTCACAGACCACTTTTGACATGTTTGATCGGTCACAGAACCTTCTCCATACACTGCACAAATCTCTTTTTTTTGCGTTTCAGTTGCATTTTTATCTTTCTTGAAATAATAAAGCATAACATGCCAAAAATGTTGCTTTTTTCTTCCATCTTCAATATTACAATGGCTACACAAAAATTCAACAGTTTTGATGTTTTTTTTTTTAAACGCACGCTGATATGGCAGCTGTCACAATACATTCTAACAATTTTTTCGAATGAAGTTAGCTACTAGAGTCACCTTATGGAAAAAACTGAACGAACTTTTTGGCCAACCCCAATACATTGGAAAGGGGAACACAAGTCCTTTCCATTCTCAGATGCCCTAAAGCTATCTGGAGTATTTTATTAGGGTCTGCATTCCTTCTTTCTCTGGGGTCCACAATGGTTCTGTATCTACTCCTTCCATTTTGTGTTTCTCTATCCTAAGAATTTTATCTGTTTCAGGGAGTTGTAAATGTATCATTTCAGGGACTTAAAATTTTATTCAGCATTAAGTTCTCTTTGGGAATAGCAATGTGAACTATCAAAATCTTTTCTGGGGTAAGCTGCTTTTCTATTTATGTCTCTCTTTCCTGAGACATTGATTTTCAGTGCTCTAGTAGTCTAGGGAAGGATCCAGGAACAATACAGAATCATCGAGGGCCTGAGGGGCTTCAATGCATATTTAGAAATATTATTTTGCCACAGTATTATGATATGACATTTAGAAATTTAGAAATCTGCTTACAAAAATTTTAGGAACATGATAATATTGGTGGTTATGAAGATGCCATGATAGGTAAAGACATGAAAAAGACTAAAAGATGAGACTGACCTAAATGAACTAAATGAGCAAAATGGCTTCTGGACCATCTACCTGGTTTTGCCTACCCATATGCTTTGATGGTGTTGAACACTAAAAACATTTTAAATAGAAAAAATGGTCCATCTATTGGCTGTTCTGGGCAATAAGTGAAGAAAAGATTTGCTACGAAGGACGTTCACCCTATAATTCCCAGATTCAAAGATGGATGCTCAAGTGGTATGTAGCCTTCTCTCTCAGGATAGATGTGGTTGATAATGGAGAGTTATAATCCCTCATAGACTCTAGCTTGGCTGCTCTAATTTCAGTTTAGACTTATGTGCTTGGATTTTTTTTTTTTTTTTTTTTTTTTGATGGAAGAAGTCATTGGTGTCAAACTGAGTCCCAAACTATCATCTGAACAAGCAGGATGTGCACTAAATAAGATTCATTCTCTAGCTGGGACTTAAGTCTCTTAAAATGCCTTCTACATTCCCTAACCACCCCTTTATTTTAATACAGGGGATTCACTCAAGGATTCTACATCAGCTTGTGCGAAATGTTGCTCATTGATGGGCTCCTTCTTTCTTTAGAAATAAGAGTGTTGATCTAATTTTTATTGTCTCAGTTGCTCTATCTTATTTAGAGAAGTCAAACTATTTCATTGGTCAAGGGTTCCTGACCTATACAAAGTTATTTCTGGATTATTGTACATTTAAAACAAAACTTAATATTTAATTCTAGACATTTTTCAGTGCCACTTTGTTTTCTTTTTCAAGGTTATTTAAGCATAATAAAATTTGGTGAACATTTCTCCAAATGCAGGCTGACACTTGCTTTCCTTTCTCCTCATCACTCAGGATAAGATTATCACAAAGAGAATTTTAAAACTGTATTGTATACTATTGGGGCCCATAAAAATACCATATTTGTTTGTTTTGAAGAGAAGAGTGGAATACAATTCTCATTTCTCTACAAATGTAAATCTTTCCCAAGCTTGCAAATTTTCTGCTGTTGGTCTGTTTACTTGCAGTACTGACAAGCTGTTTTACTGATAACATAATTGCATAGTATTTGCCAAGAGATATTTCTACCCAAAACAGTCACCAAGGGGAAAGCATCTTGTAGATCTCTCTTTGAGAATGAGCAGAAACATAATTTCTTTTGTAAAGAAGGAAAAAAAGAAAGATCAGGTACTTCCTATCTAGTCCATCAAACTTTTTTAAAATTGAAGTGATAATGGGGAAATTGAAGTATTTGAAATAATTGAAATAATATTTATTTCAAAGGAAAAATATTTTCACAGTAGAAGGAAAGTGGAATTTTATCACAGACACCTGCAAAGAGTTTTCTTGGTGTCAAATTTCAAGGATTCAAAACAAAACTAATCATGATCGTACAAGTAATATGTATTTTTGTTGCAAAGGTTTTGCAGAACATTTATAAGACAAGGCCTTTTTCATTGTATATTTATTAAATATCTATAAGAATTGAATCTGTGATAATAGTAAATTACATGATATGGGTAAACCTCTGGAAAATGAAATAAAATTCTAAATAGTTTTACACATAAAATCCAGAGAAAAATCTGCCCTTACAAAAATCTGAGTTATAATAATATAATATAGAAAATACACGGAAAGAGAAGATCTGTTTTCTATAGTAAGCCAAAAGCTGAATATAAGCCAGAAAGGTTGAAATATTTAAATGTGTATATAATTCTGGGTAGCATTAAAAGGAATGTAAAGAACTTGTCCAAGATAAACAGATGACTTAAGTCATTTGCTGATTGTAATTTTAGATAGAATGGCTGCATGCGAGTAGGAGAGAGAGTGAGGGAGATGCTTCTGTGAAGGAAGGAGACTGAATTCACCCCTGGTTGTGTTTACCTGTAAAAGAGGGTGCAGGTATGGGAGTAGGCAGGGATAGATGGAGGGACCAGAAATGAAAGACCATCTAGAAGGGCTGAGGTTATTAGGAAATACAGTGAGTCTTGGAAGATAGAGCTAGCATTTTCATCTTTCAGAGTGGTTTCTTCTTCTGCGAAGGAAAGGAATGTTCCTACCCCCAAAGTGTATAGGAAAGAAGATAGATAGAAACTCAATGCCCAGTACCAAGGTGGCATTTGCCAAACTATGGACACCTGACAGGCAGTGATTTGCCGCTGATGTTCTGTGGTGACAGTATTAGTAGAGTCCTTGTTTTGATTTGGTCAAAGGAGCTGTGGTTTGAGAGACAAGGAGATAATCCAGGATTCAAACAAATCAGAAACTCTGGACATTTCAGTATTTATAGCATCTTTCCTTCCCTTGCTCTGGAGGGAGGAGACTGAGTAAAAGATATCTTCAATGGACCAACTAGTGGGAGTATGGTCTAATAAATTGATCATTATTTTTTTTTATTAAAGTATAGTTGATTTACAATATTGTTAGTTTTAGATGTACAGCAAAGTGAGTCAATTATACATACATATATTTTTTTCTCTTTTCCATTATAAGATACTGAATATAGTTCCCTATGCCACACAGTAAATCCTTGCTGTTTATCTACTTTATATATAGCGGTGTGTTAATCCCATACTTCTAATTTAACCCTCCTCCCTCCTCCCGATTGATCATTATTTTTTATGACTTGCTGCTTTTCACCTTGAGGTTGGTTCACCTGGAGAAAATACCCATTTAGGACTATGGCCTTCAAATAGTACCCTCTGTTCTATTCTGTGCTATCAGATTCTTAAGAGTATATTCTTTCTAATATATTCACTTCCGTGTTTAAAGAATATGAATACATCAAGGAGGGCGTGTCATAGGGCTGATTCAGATGGTTTCTTAAAGTATCTGCCTATTCTGCTATTCTACAGGTTTACAACAAAGATGTAACATATTTTCACTAAAGAACCAAACCAGAGGAAACAGATAAAAATGTACAAGCCCAGAGATAACATAATATCTCAAACAGGAGTAATTTATATTGCTATGGCTCCCCATATATCACCCACTGATTTCTGGGAGTCCCAAGAAAATGCTTTACTTATAGAGTATACACAATTAAGTAATTTTACCCTTCAGTGATTATCACATTCTTCCCTGCCTGCCAAGGCAAATGAGACCAGGCTTGCCTTACCACAGCTCTCCCAGTGGGGACAATAGATGCTGATAAGCCTTGTTGATACTAGTTACTGCTAAGCATTGGTACCATTTTCCAATCCTATCATGACTATAGCTGCGATCTCTACCCCAGTGAATTGGCTGCCTCATACTGGGGGGCACTCTTGGTATGTTGGTGTCCTCAGTATGTACTCTGAGAACTTGACTTCACCAAAGTCATACAGTATTCCAAACAGTAATAATTTGTGCCTTCAATATATTATTATCATCAGGGTCTCTCATGATATGCTTCATAGAGCACTAGCTCCTCAAGATGGTACTGGGTGTCTCATACACAAAATATTACATAGACAAGAAGATTTGGGAAACACTGGTATATATAAAAATAAACTGATTTCTATGCCATAGGCCTTTATATAGGAGCCTTAAATATGCTAGTGTATGTTGTGAATCTCAAGAAAATAAAATGTGATTTCCCACCATTGATCATGGAATTTCTTTTTATTTGTAAAGCTTTTGATAGGACTAATTTTCCAAAGAATGCAATTTGGAAAAAACTTTATTAGGTTTTAGTGAAAATAACTATTTGTAGGGTTAAATATTGAATAAGTTGTTTAAAATGTACAAATACGACTGCTGAAAGTCTCTTTTTACCAAAAAAAAAGCTTCATAAATAATTATAAAAATTATCTTCAGGGAAATAGATTAGAATCATGCAGTGTTTAGAAGCTTGCAAGGTTGCCAAGATAAAATTGTAGTAACTAGTTAGAAGAATTCTTAAAAATGTAAAATATTTTTGGAAAGAGGTATTTAAAATTTTATGTGTGGAATTTTAACGAAAATCCTACTCAAGTCATTTTATGTATAATCTTCTGATGACTTTGCCAGTTCCCTTTCTCCTCACCTGCAAGTAGCAGAATGATGCCTTTAGGATCCGACATACCAGAATTAAATCTTAGCTCTACCCTTTATTAGCTGGATAATCGTGAGCAACTTAATTTCTCTAAGCTTCAGTTTCCTTATTCTAAAAATAGGAACAATAATAATAATAGCTAACATCTATTTTAGGCAAATTAATTGAGATGATAAATCTAACACACTTAGCATAATGTCAGATATACAGTAAAAATAAACCATATACATACGCACATACATATATATAATTGTGATGCACTTTTGAGGAAGTCTGAAATAGGGTGATGTTACTTGAATTGATGCTCAAATATTCAAGCTTAGAATGTGCACATATTCTCCCAATTGACCACAGTGTCATGGCTTGGAAAAAAAATCCAAAAACCTATCAACTGCCTTCCCCCTATATTACCATTCCAGTTCAGAGAAACTAGATGGGAATGGAATTTTGTATTAAATTAGTGGGTTTGTCAACATTACACAATGTTAACCTCTTCTAATTTAACCATCAATTTTGAAGGACTGTTTCACCTGCCAGAGTGCATGAGTGTTGAGGCAGTTTGTTCAGGTAACAGAGATGCATCCTATGTGAAATTTAAACTCCTTACTATATATTCCCATCACATCCTTATACTTTCTCTTTCATAACATCCATCACACTTGCTAATATTTATTTATTTTTTGCTTTCCACACTAAACTGTAAGCTCAGTACCAGCAGGCACTGTATCTTTCTTGGTGGTAACCATATCCCCAGCACCTAAAGTACTACCTAATGCACAGTGGGAGCTCCATCAATGTTTGTGATACTGAGAGCTATAGTGTACATTTTGCTACTTGTGGCAAAGTGTAACATTGATTACCTTACATTAGGGATAATACTATCCCCCAAGAATCCAGAAAAGCTTCAAACTCAGAAATAAAACCGATCCAAAACAAAAAACAAATTTAGGCAGCTAAGAAAGAATCTTCCCAGTACAGGTTTTGATCCAAAAACAAAAAAGAACATTGAGGTAAGTTTGTAGCTTGTGTTTAAGAGAGCCCCATGCAAAACATAAAAGGAAAGATTTGTTTGGTTGGTTGGAGATAGGGCCTTTATGACCCTACGTGGCAGAATCACAAGAGAAGGTAGAGAAGTCAGAAAAGACAGAAAGGCAAGTAAAGAAACCAAAACGGAAGAAACAGCAGAAGGTAGATAATATTAAAAAAAAACAACTGAAACAGTAAATAGAGGGTGTCTGGTAGTGCAGAACAGAACTGGTAACAGGCAGAGGAAAAAATCAACTGTGTCGTCTGCCAAGGAAGAGGAGGCATCGGCTCCATAAGCCTTAAGGGATTTCAGAGGGCAGGGCAGCCAACGGTTCTATGTGGCTAGTGATAACACTAGAGGGTACTGTAGGAGCCATTCCACCCACTGGCACACACCATCTGGTCTCCTCACAGAGCATGCATGAGAGCTTAAGATGAGGGCTGACGTTCTCTATATTTTCATCATTTAAAGAAAGATGATCGGAATATAACTAGTTAGTACTCTTCTGTCAGGAAAAAAGCCTCTTATCCAGAACAGCTTTCAGCCTATGATTCCAGAAATTAAAAATTCTGTCATCTATTTCTCATCGCTTTCAATAGAGAACGCGCCATTAATTTGTAAATTCACCAGCAAGTTCCTGTCTTCCTGGTATGCTCATTAAAAAGGGTTCCTTAAATCTACTCTGTGGTCTGTCAAAGCAGAAATGGTTTCTGTGATTATTTTAGACTTGAGTTTAGAAAATAAATAAATGAAACTCATATTTTCTTCCTCTTAGATAACTTTCTTCAGGTGCAGTTTTCGTTGCTTGATACATGGAAACTAATTATGCGTACTTGTACAACAATCTTTTTTTCTAAGAAGATCAAGTCTTAGTTCAAGATGGTAATATTCAGAATACTCTTTAGAAACATGAAAAGTAATTTTTGTTCAGACCAACAAAAAGTATAGCCACAGAAAGGAAACTTAATAATAAAATTGTTAACAAGAGAATAGAAAATGAAATTTTCTTTCTGTAAATACTGCCCTCTAGTGGAACAGTTGGCAACAGACTAGGGCTTGCGTTTGGAGAGTGGAGTTTATCCTTAATTTGCTGCATAGTAGAGCATTTGTACAGAAGCAGATTTATGTACAGTTTTCTTTAGACATCCCTGGAGCATAAATATAATGAAGTATTGATTATGCTCTTTGGCATTGCATTTCAGTAAATTCTCTAATCTGAAATAATGCATCATGCAAGAACTGTGTGCAACTGGCTACACAGCTTAGCCACAGTGAAAGATTGTAACCTCAAAATATGTACAATGTACCAGAAGAAGAAACACAGCTACAATAACTGTATTGATTTATTCTTTACGTTGTCAGTGGCAAGCATACCAAAGGGGGATACCAGTCTTTTAATGTTGTTCAATTATTTAGGTTTCTGTATAATCAGTTTGTGAAGCCAGGTTATAAAAATGTCCACTGTGTGTTCAGTTAGAAGGTGATCGGTGACTACTTTCCCGGCCAAAAAATAAAAAGGCTACTGTACTCAACACTGTCAGCGGCTGTATTGACATAACTAGGAAATCACATATTATTTTTTTCCCTGAAGAATTAAGATTACATTAAGATTTTTAATGTCCCCTGGGGGGGGCGGGAGAAGAAAATTCATAGGAATATATTGAGTTTATGTGATTTGGGAAACTCATGTAGAGAAAAATCACAGTTGGGCTCCTTTTCTAACCTTCAGAAGTTATAATTTAGGAGTGCAAGAGGAGTTCTACCCCTTTGGTTACAAGACTCACTTGTTAAAATAATTGGCACTCTTGAAAGCATGAGGAAGTGTGCATGCAAATGTTTTATATATTCACCCCCTGCCTGAAACCTCAAGATCAATACCCTCCACTCTCCTCATTATAGAGAACCAGTGCTTCCTAGGTTTATTTACTTGTTCAGATTCTAAAGCTCATCATTTATAAAGGAAGTCTTTTTCATGTAGAGGCTGTGAATACTACATGTCAAAACAGAGAAAATGATGTTTTTTATTTTTCAGTTTTGCTTACAGCTCAAGGTCTCCAATTTTTACTAGAATCTACAGGGTTTTTCAGATTCACGACTCAGAAGTCAGCTCTATTGTGAACATAAAAGCAAGCTCGATTTGATTGTAATAGTTAATTATCCTGACCTCTTTGCAAAAAGAGGTGTTTATAATCAGTTAATTTGTGTGTTTCCAATTTACATTGTGCAAAAAAATTGTTGTATCAGAGCAAATATCAAAGACTGTAGAATAATTTTCTTCTTTTGTTTTTAACGTCAAGTGAGAAAAAGATGACAGGGAGAATAAGATAACTAACAAGTTTAGTTTGGGGCTCAAATATATTTGACCAAAAGTGCCCCCCAAAATGCAGGGTGCAATGATTATTTTTTTAAAAAGTAAATTTAGGAAAGATAAATCAGCCAGGTTAATAAACATTATTTTTGAGAAAAAAAATGATTTGAAATTCTCCATCAAAGATAAAATGTTTGAGAAAAACATGGTCTTGCTCTCAGGAGACCAGACTAATTAGTGGTTTTGCCAAATAAGTAGATTAATTTAGGCGACGTTGCTAAGCTATCGGCAGAATCAGTAACTTTACCTGTCAAATGGCAGTTAAGTGGCAAATTCAGGAACATCTTTTCTTGAGCCACCACACTGTCCCCAGAGCCTAGCATTGGGTCATAAAAATGGGAGGAACCGGATAAATATCATTTAATGAATAAACATAATAGCAATGCATTTATATCATTGAATTGTGAAAATTTAAAGGATGCATATAAATCACTTTGAAAAATCTTTAAATAAATTAAAATTGTTTTCTGACTGGGAACATCTAACCTATGTGTCATTATTGTAGTGTGGTGCAGGGAAAACATCCTTTAATCATTTTATGTTTGTAAAAATGTAAGATGGCATAAAAGGATATTTCACAATTTGCATTTGAAATGTTCTAATCATACTATTATGCTAGGTATATATATAAAGAATTTGCAATTGCAACAGAAACATTAAAGAGCTTTCTTTAAAAGCACCAACAACAAAACAAACAAAAATACTGTCTTCTACACCTGTCTCATAGAAGGGCACCTTTTATGAATGTTTTCCTACTTTTCAAAGTTCAAAACTGCATCATACCATTAGAAGTACCTTTAGAGAAAACTTCACACATCACTCCAAATATCTGAAAGATGTATTTGGAGGAGCACAGGGTGTGTGACAGACTCTTTACTTGAGTAGAATGGCCTTTGGTAGAATGGGGCAGGTATCACACACATTAATATTGTATAGGAACTCTGGCAATTTCCTCTGGGGTGCCATTCTGAAGTGAGTGTAATGGAATTGAGAGGATGGAAGGCTGACAGTGGCAAATGGGTTGTGTGATATGAAGAGATGGAGCCGGTCTAGTCACTGTGTACCTCACCTGGTTTCAACAGAAGCAACTAAATTCTTAATTGTGTTTTACAGGATATGAATGATTATCCTCCAGTATTTAGTAAACGGATCTACAAAGGGATAGTGGCTCCAGATGCCGCCAAGGGTACACCTATCACAACCGTTTATGCTGAAGATGCAGACCCTCCTGTAAGTAGAAGACGTTGATTAACACCCTGAACTAAAGTGAGAAAAATCTTTAACACTTATAAATGACCCAGTTCCCAAGACAGTGCAGTGAGTCTGTGTGAGTTGCACTCTGTTCACTCACATACATTTGATGTACTCTTGCCTGTTGTATCCACAGGTACAAACCATATTTCAAGCAATTATTATTGAACTTAGACAATTAGGGATATGGTTTTTGTTTTACTGGGATTCAACATTTACTATTTATCAATTTATCTAGTACTAATGATAAATATGTATAGAAAGAATTGTCTACATTTGTAATCAATATCATTCAGGTTCTTTATTTAGAATATTGTAAGCTGAATTTAGCCTGGATAAATTTTATCCTTAGGTATTTTACATTTTATTCATATTTTGTTAGCAAACACTAAATCAACATATGACATAATATTATATTGAATGTGTTAATTTTGGTAAACTAAAGTTATATTGCTTTTAGAACATATTTAATAGATTCTTTTATTATTCAGAATTTCAGGGCATCTTTTGAGATGCCCTAAATTGTCTTTCAAGACAGGGGGTTCCTAATTAAAATATTATTATAGCAGAAGTGAGGTAAATTTTCCTGAATATTGTTTCTTAAGGTATTAAAAATAACATATAAAACTAATAGGGCTTCCCTGGTGGCGCAGTGGTTGGGAGTCCGTCTGCCGATGCAGGGGACGCGGGTTCATGCCCCGGTCCAGGGGGATCCCACATGCCGTGGAGCGGCTGGGCCCGTGAGCCATGGCTGCTGGGCCTGCGCGTCCGGAGCCTGTACTCTGCGACGGGAGGGGCCACAACAGTGAGAGGCCCGCGTACCGCAAAAAACAAACAAACAAACAAACAAAAAAAACCTAATAGTACCAGTATAAAAATGCTTTCTGTAAATAACTTGAGGGTGTTATAGGTATTAACTATTTATTCTCATAATAGCTGAATGATGAAGATTTGAATTTTTTACCTTGGGTGAGCTTGAAGTACAAGTCAGTGGCTGATATAGTCTAGAAAAATGTTAAAAGTGTTAAACCATTTTAGAAAAGTAAGAAAATAGAAAAAGACATCAATTTTATAAGTGATTTAAAAATTCAGTTTTGTGTTGCTAATATAAACAGTATTTATGTAACGCTATTTATTTAATAAAATATAAATGGCAATCATAACATTTTTCAGCTTCAGTTGTGACAAGCCATATAAAGTCTTTTGTGACTATGACGTCTTGAAAAATAATAATGTTAACATGAAAGCAATGACCTTTCACTCAGAAGTTCCTTTTCTCAAGTGTGTTAAAATGTCTTTGAAACTGATTTATTGAATCTTGGGAAATATGACAGGCAAAATTTCATAGCCTTGGACATACCAATAGAGATGGTCGATGTGAAATTGGTGTTTTGTATGCTTTTTAAGTAAACTGTCAGAGGTACAAAATACTTTGAAATTAGGACTACAATTCAGTTCTATTCAAGATGTGTTTTGAGCACCAACTCCATAGTAATCACTGTGCTAACCAGGTTTTGCTGTCCAGAAACTGACAATCTCATAGGAAAAGCAGAACTGCACATAGAAACTAAAAAGCACTGTATTGAATGAGCGTACATGTAGGGGAGGAAAACTTTTCCTTTCTTCCCCTCTAGGCTCTCTGGCTGGTCTAATAATTAAATTGACATAAGACAGATTAACAGGAGAAAAACAAATTTAAATTTGTACCAGAGCTCATAAAAATATGATGCTCAAATAAGTGACTAAAGTAGGCAGCTTTTATACCTTTTAGACCAAGAAACAATACATTTGTGAAGAACCGACAAGATGAAGGGGTTTGGGCTTGGGGTAGTATTTTAGTAAAGAAGTAAAAAGGTTTGCTTACACGGCCTTCTTGTCTTTGAATTCCCTATCTCTGGTAGTAAGGATTTCTTCCTTTCTCCTGGTGCAGGCAGGATACCTTTCACATGGGAGATTTATTTCCTGCTTTCAGGGGGACAAAGAGGAGTCAGAGTGTCCATCTTATACTGACTGTTTCTTAAGTAACTTTAATTCAAAATAATCAGTATGCCCAAGTGGCATATTTTGGGCAGACTGCCGTGAACCCTGTCATAAGCCAACACAGCATCTTAAAATACTAATATTTCTAAGAAATTTTCATTAGCACAGAATTTAAGATAGTGTTAAGCTTAATGACACTAATGATGAGAGACTAAAAGTAGGCCTGCTGTTTACCTATGTGGGATAGACCTCAAAGCCTTAGCATGGATGGCAAAATCCTCACTTCACATGTGACACCGTGACCTTAGTACCTAGTTTGACATTCAGTCACTGCACTGATGTGAAAGAAGCTGTCTTGGTCTGTTGTCTGTTTTCTAAATAAGTTATATTACTTCTCTACAGTATTTACCTAGAGAGAAGGCCTCCTTTTTACTCCCTAAGCCCGTTTACAGAAACTTAGCAGGCTCAAATGCTATATTTCTTTGGAAGAAGCTCTGAGGTTTGCATTCCTAATAGTATTTTTTTTTGAACAGTTAATGTCTAATGCTGGCTTTTCAGTATATGAAAGGTGGATGCCAGTCATTCAACTGGAATACTGAGCATGCTTATTTCAGCTAACAAATATAAATTTTATCAGACTTAGTTTCGATCCTTGAAACACTAGCAATCGTTTGGAATAACTAGTATTCAGCATTAAGTTTTCCATCATTGCTGCAAATTGTGTCCCTTAAATTAGCATAGTTACAATTTGGGTGCACCTACACCAATCTGTAGGTGCTCAATAAAAGCTCAATTCCATGAAATTTTTAAGAAAATAAAAATGATACAGCTTTCAAAATGTTATGACTGAGTTCACTTTTATTATTTTATGTAAGTACCACAAATCAAAATCAGTATTTTTTGGATGAGCTTGCCAAGTGTTTTCTATTCTGTTACTATTGTAAATATTTATTAATTAGAGGAAGATAGTTTCAATTTCATATCCTTCAGGGCTCTTATGTCAGTTCCACTACTTAGGGCTGTGAGTATCTATGGGTAACACTGTGTTTATTTAATGGTCTCTCTTCCAAACTAGAAGGTAATTTCCTTGAGGGAAAGAATCCAAACTTATTCCAGTTTGTTTTCCCACATCTAATTATGTTTGGTACTTAGTAGCAAATGCTTGTTGAATAACTGAATAAATGAATAAATAAGCAGTTATTTCTGTGCTCTTTAGAATTGTCAAAATGTGCCAGATCTTCAGAAATTTAGTTATTTGTGACCCTGGGCAAGTTTCTTATTGTCTCCAAGCCTAAGTATAGCCATTTGAGGGCTGTAAGAATTAACTACAGTGATATATATATATAATGCTAAGCGCTGCTTCTGTTCCCTCATATAAGTAGGTATTGTTACAATTCTGCAATAATAATGTGCATCTCTAGAGGTTGACCACATCTTTTTCAAGGCATCATGTTTCTTGCGAATGAAATGAGAACCACCCATTTTAAACTAGAAAATTGCAACCACAAAATATCAGATGGAGAAATGGGTAAGGTCTTAAAGCCAGAGAGAACATTCTTGCCAAACGTAAATTAAGAATTATAAAATGCATGTTGTGTAAACCTGAAGTGATCTAGAGGGAGAAAAACATCTTCCAGGGATTTTTTTCCCCCTGAATTAAAGCTGTTAGGACTTTCATTTTCTGCCTTGCTTTTGTGACACCATTGACATTATGTAGTTCACCGGAGACGTGTATAGTGAATGACTGATCATTTTGGATATTAAAAATTGCTAACCTTTTCTTTCTGCTCACTAGAGACTTCTCACTCCAAACTTTCACAAAACAAAACTGCAGGTTTAATTTTCCATTTGCATATTTTTATTCTTTCTGAAGCTGTGGCCAAACCCCATGATACAAGAGGTCTCTTTGTGGGCAGGGTAAATGCCTCACAGAATAGTGTCCTTCGTGAGCATATAGACGTGGAAAAATTTGGATAAATAAATGAAGCTTGCATTTTGCTAATTTCCAAGAAGTATGGAACCCACGGAGGAATATCGTCTCGTTGTGTCATTCTTTCCATTTAATGCATTTGAGGAATTTATAAGATTCTTGTTTAAAGTAAGTCAGTACTTGGAGCATGTTTAATATTAGCAATTTTGACAAACTTTCTTATTTGCATATATTCATGTGAGAAATATTTATATATTGAAGACTTCTTTTTTAGATTTCAGTATCAATTTATGAAGTGAATGTGCTCCATGAAAAAGATCTTGTAAGTTCTCATAGTAACTGGCTTTAAACATCAATGAGTATTCTCACTACACATTTTTTTTCAGAAAGTATTTTTATAAAGGCATAATAATTGCAGCTGTGAGGTAATTTTTTCCCCCTCTGCTGAGATTTTGAGAGCTATACTATCCTTTCAGAGTACAGACAAGCTACCTGAGGAATTATTATTATTATTATTTACGTCTTTATTGGAGTATAATTGCTTTACAATGGTGTGTTAGTTTCTGCTTTATAACAAAATGAATCAGTTATACATATACATATGTTCCCATATCTCTTCCCTCTTGCGTCTCCCTCCCTCCCAGCCTCCCTATCCCACCCCTCCAGGTGGTCACAAAGCACCGAGCTGATCTCCCTGTGCTATGCGGCTGCTTCCCACTAGCTAGCTACCTTACATTTGGTAGTGTATATATGTCCATGCCACTCTCTCGCTTTGTCACAGCTTACCCTTCCCCCTCCCCATATCCTCAAGTTCATTCTCTAGTAGGTCTGTGTATTTATTCCTGTCTAACCCCTAGGTTCTTCATGAAATTTTTTTTCTTAAATTCCATATATATGTGTTAGCATACAGTATTTGTCTTTCTCTTTCTGACTTACTTCACTCTGTATGACAGACTCTAGGTCTATCCACCTCATTACAAATAGCTCAATTTCATTTCTTTTTATGGCTGAGTAATATTCCACTGTATATATGTGCCACATCTTCTTCATTCATCCGATGATGGACACTTAGGTTGTTTCCATCTCCGGGCTATTGTAAATAGAGCTGCAATGAACATTTTGGTACATGACTCTTTTTTTTTTTTTTAACATCTTTATTGGGGTATAATTGCTTTACAATGGTGTGTTAGTTTCTGCTTTATAACAAAGTGAATCAGTCATACATAAACATATGTTCCCATATGTCTTCCCTGTTGCGTCTCCCTCCCTCCCACCCTCCCCATCCCACCCCTCCAGGCTGTCACAAAGCACCGAGCCAATATCCCTGTGCCATGCGGCTGCTTCCCACTAGCTATCTACCTTACTGCGTTTGTTAGTGTGTATATGCCCATGACTCTCTCTCGCCCTGTCACAGCTCACCCTTCCCCCTCCCCATAACCTCAAGTCCGTTCTCTAAGAGGTCTGCGTCTTTATTCCTGCTTTACCCCTAGGTTCTTCATAACATTTTTTTCTTAAATTCCATATATATGTGTTAGCATACGGTATTTGTCTTTTTCTTTCTGACTTACTTCACTCTGTATGACAGACTCTAGGTCTATCCACCTCATTACAAATAGCTCAATTTCGTTTCTTTTTATGGCTGAGTAATATTCCATTGTATATATGTGCCACATCTTCTTTATCCATTCATCCGATGACGGGCACTTAGGTGGTTTCCATCTCCGGGCTATTGTAAATAGAGCTGCAATGAACATTTTGGTACATGACTCTTTTTGAATTTTGGTTTTCTCAGGGTATATGCCCAGTAGTGGGATTGCTGGGTCATATGGTAGTTCTGTTTTTAGTTTTTTAAGGAACCTCCATACTGTTCTCCACAGTGGCTGTATCAATTTACATTCCCACCAGCAGTGCAAGAGGGTTCCCTTTTCTCCACACCCTCTCCAGCATTTATTGTTTCTAGATTTTTTGATGATGGCCATTCTGACCGGTGTGAGATGATATCTCATAGTAGTTTTGATTTGCATTTCTCTAATGATTAATGATGTTGAGCATTCTTTCATGTGTTTGTTGGCAGTCTGTATATCTTCTTTGGAGAAATGTCTATTTAGGTCTTCTGCCCATTTTTGGATTGGGTTGTTTGTTTTTTTGTTATTGAGCTGCATGAGCTGCTTATAAATTTTGGAGATTAATCCTTTGTCAGTTGCTTCATTTGAAAATATTTTCTCCCATTCTGAGGGTTGTCTTTTGGTCTTGTTTATGGTTTCCTTTGCTGTGCAAAAGCTTTGACGTTTCATTAGGTCCCATTTGTTTATTTTTGTTTTTATTTCCATTTCTCTAGGAGGTGGGTCAAAAAGGATCTTGCTGTGATGTATGTCCTAGAGTGTTCTGCCTATGTTTTCCTCTAATAGTTTGATAGTTTCTGGCCTTACATTTAGGTCTTTAATCCATTTTGAGCTTATTTTTGTGTATGGTGTTAGGGAGTGATCTAATCTCATACTTTTACATGTACCTGTCCAGTTTTCCCAGCACCACTTATTGAAGGGGCTGTCCTTTTTCCACTGTACATTCTTGCCTCCTTTATCAAAGATAAGGTGACCATATGTGCGTGTGTTTATCTCTGGGCTTTCTATCCTGTTCCATTGATCTATCTTTCTGTTTTTGTGCCAGTACCATACTGGTTTGATTACTGTAGCTTTGTAGTGTAGTCTGAAGTCAGGGAGTCTGATTTCCTCCAGCTCTGTTTTTCGTTCTCAAGATTGCTTTGGCTATTCGGGGTCTTTTGTGTTTCCATACAAATTGTGAAAGTTTTTGTTCTAGTTCTGTGAAAAATGCCAGTGGTAGTTTGATACATCTATTTGTATCATCTTTGATTTCTTTCATCAGTGTCTTATAATTTTCTGCATACAGGTCTTTTGTCTCCTTAGGTAGGTTTATTCCTAGATATTTTATTCTTTTTGTTGCAATGGTAAATGGGAGTGTTTTCTTAATTTCACTTTCAGATTTTTCATCATTAGTGTATAGGAATGCCAGAGACTTCTGTGCATTAATTTTGTATCCTGCAACTTTACCAAATTCATTGATTAGCTCTAGTAGTTTTCTGGTAGCATCTTCAGGATTCTCTATGTATAGGATCATGTCATCTGCAAACAGTGACAGCTTTACTTTTTCTTTTCTGATTTGGATTCCTTTTATTTCCTTTTCTTCTCTGATTGCTGTGGCTAAAACTTCCAAAACTATGTTGCATAAGAGTGGTGAGAGTGGGCAACCTTGTCTTGTTCCTGATCTTAGTGGAAATGCTTTCAGTTTTTCACCATTGAGGATGATGTTTGCTATGGGCTTGTCATATATGGCCTTTATTATGTTGAGGAAAGTTCCCTCTATGCCTACTTTCTGCAGGTTTTTTTATCATAAATGGGTGTTGAATTTTGTCGAAAGCTTTCTCTGCATCTATTGAGATGAACATATGGTTTTTCTCCTTCAATTTGTTAATATGGTGTATCACGTTGATTGATTTGCATATATTGAAGAATCCTTGCATTCCTGGAATAACCCCCACTTGATCATGGTGTATGATCCGTTTAATGTGCTGTTGGATTCTTTTTGTTAGTATTTTGTTGAGGATTTTTGCATCTATGTTCATCAGTGGTATTGGCCTGTAGTTTTCTTTCTTTGTGACATCCTTGTCTGGTTTTGGTATCAGGGTGATTGTGGCCTCATAGAATGAGTTTGGGAGTGTTCCTCCCTCTGCTATATTTTGGAAGAATTTGAGAAGGATAAGTGTTAGCTCTTCTCTAAATGTTTGATAGAATTCGCCTGTGAAGCCATCTGGTCCTGGGCTTTTGTTTGTTGGAAGATTTTTAATCACAGTTTCAATTTCAGTGCTTGTGATTGGTCTGTTCATATTTTCTGTTTCTTCCTGATTCAGTCTTGGCAGGTTGTGCATTTCTAAGAATTTGTCCATTTCTTCCTGGTTGTCCATTTTATTGGCATAGAGTTGCTTGTAATAATCTCTCATGATGTTTTGTATTTCTGCAGTGTCAGTTGTTACTTCGCCTTTTTCATTTCTAATCTTATTGAGTCTTCTCCCTTTTTTGCTTGATGAGACTGGCTAATGGTTTATAAATTTTGTTTATCTTCTCAAAGAACCAGCTTTTAGTTTTATTGATCTTTGCTATCGTTTCCTTCATTTCTTTTTCATTTATTTCTGCTCTGATCTTTATGATTTCTTTCCTTCTGCTAAATTTGCAGGTTTTTTGTTCTTCTTTCACTAATTGCTTTAGGTGCAAGGTTAGGTTGTTTATTCGAGATGTTTCCTGTTTCTTAAGGTAGGATTGTATTGCTATAAACTTCCCTCTTAGAACTGCTTTTGCTGCATCCCATAGATTTTGAGTCGTCGTGTCTCCATTGTCATTTGTTTCTAGGTATTTTTTAATTTCCTCTTTGATTTCTTCAGTGATCACTTCGTTATTAAGTAGTGTATTGTTTAGCCTGCATGTGTTTGTATTTTTTACAGATCTTTTCCTGTAATTGATATCTAGTCTCATAGCGTTGTGGTCAGAAAAGATACTTGATACAATTTCAATTTTCTTAAATTTACCAAGGCTTGATTTGTGACCCAAGATATGATCTATCCTGGAGAATGTTCCATGAGCACTTGAGAAAAATGTGTATTCTATTGTTTTTGGATGCAATGTCCTATAAATATCAATTAAGTCTATCTTGTTTAATGTATCATTTAAAGCTTGTGTCTCCTTATTTATTTTCATTTTGGATGATCTGTCCATTGGTGAAAGTGGGGTGTTAAAGCCCCTACTATGAATGTGTTACTGTTGATTTCCCCTTTTATGGCTGTTAGTATTTGCCTTATGTATTGAGGTGCTCCTATGTTGGGTGCATAAATATTTACAATTGTTATATCGTCTTCTTGGATTGATCCCTTGATCATTATATAGTGTCCTTCTTTGTCTCTTCTAATAGTCTTTATTTTTAAGTCTATTTTGTGTGATATGAGAATTGCTACTCCTGCTTTCTTTTGGTTTCCATTTGCATGAAATATCATTTTCCATCCCCTCACTTTCAGTCTGCATGTGTCTCTAGGTCTGAAGTGGGTCTCTTGTAGACAGCAAATATATGGGTCTTGTTTTGTATCCATTCAGCCAATCTGTGTCTTTTGGTGGGAGCATTTAGTCCATTTACATTTAAGGTAATTATCGATATGTATGTTCCTATTCCCATTTTCTTAATTGTTTTGGGTTCGTTATTGTAGGTCTTTTCCTTCTCTTGTGTTTCTTGCTTAGAGAAGTTCCTGTAGCAGTTGCTGAAAAGCTGGTTTGGTGGTGCTGAACTCTCTCAGCTTTTGCTTGTCTGTAAAGGTTTTAATTTCTCCATCAAATCTGAATGAGATCCTTGCTGGGTAGAGTAATCTTGGTTGCAGGTTTTTCTCCTTCATTACTTTAAATATGTCCTGCCAGTCCCTTCTGGCCTGCAGAGTTTCTGCGGAAATATCAGCTGTTAACCTTACGGGGATTCCCTTGTGTGTTATTTGTTGTTTTTCCTTTGCTGCTTTTAATATGTTTTCTTTGTATTTAATTTTTGACAGTTTGATTAATATGTGTCTTGACGTATTTCTCCTTGGATTTATCCTGTATGGGACTCTCTGTTCTTCCTGGAGTAGATTAACTATTGCCTTTCCCATGTTAGGGAAGTTTTCAACTATAATCTCTTCAAATATTTTCTCAGTCCCTTTCTTTTTCTCTTCTTCTTCTGGAACCCCTATAATTCGAATGTTGGTGTGTTTGATGTTGTCCCAGAGGTCTCTGAGACTGTCCTCAG
The DNA here is from genome assembly GCF_039906515.1 of Pseudorca crassidens. NCBI lineage: Eukaryota > Metazoa > Chordata > Mammalia > Artiodactyla > Delphinidae > Pseudorca > Pseudorca crassidens. Next base: position 41,093,930 of record NC_090311.1, on the reverse strand, counting down.
TTCTTTTCATTCTTTTTTCTTTACTCTGCTCTGCAGTAGTTATTTCCACTGTTTTATCTCCAGGTCACTTATCCGTTCTTCTGCCTCAGTTATTCTGCTGTTGATCCCATCTAGAGTATTTTTCATTTCATTTATTGTGTTATTCATCGTTGTTTGTTTCACCTTTAGTTCTTCTAGGTCCTTGTTAAATGTTTCTTGCATTTTGTCTATTCTATTTCCAAGATTTGGGATCATCTTTACTATCATTATTCTGAATTATTTTTCAGGTAGACTGCCTATTTCCTCTTCATTTGTTAGGTCTGGTGGGTTTTTATTTTTCTCCTTTATCTGCTGTGTGTTTTCTGTCTTCTCATTTTGCTTATCTTACTGTGTTTGGGGTCTCCTTTTTGCAGGCTGCAGGTTCGTAGTTCCTGTTGTTTTTGGTGTCTGTCCCCAGTGGCTAAGGTTGGTTCAGTGGGTTGTGTAGGCTTCCTGGTGGAGGGAAGTAGTGCCTGTGTTCTGGTGCATGAGGCTGGATCTTGTCGTTCTGGTGGGCAGGTCCACGTCTGGTGGTGTGTTTTGGGGTGTCTGTGGACTTATTATGATTTTAGGCAGCCTCTCTGCTAATGGGTGGGGTTGTGTTCCTGTCTTGCTAGTTGTTTGGCATAGGATGTCCAGCACTGTAGCTTGCTGGTCCTTGAGTGAAGCTGGGTGCTGGTGTTGAGATGGAGATCTCTGGGAGTTTTTTGCCATTTGATATTATGTGGAGCTGGGAGGTCTCTTGTGGACAGTGTCCTGAAGTTGGCTCTCCCACCTCAGAGGCACAGCACTGACTCCTGGCTGTAGCACCAAGAGCCTTTCATCCACACGGCTCAGAATAAAAGGGAGAAAAAGTAGAAAGAGAGAATTAGTAGAAAGAAAGAAAGAAAGAAAGAAAGAAAGGAAGAAAGAAAGAAAGAAAAAGAAAGAAAAAGAAAGAAAGAAGCGAGGGAGGGAGGGAGGAAGGAAGGAAGGAAGGAGGGACGGAAGGAAGAAAAGAAAGGAGATTAAGTAAAATAAAGTAAGATAAAATATAATAAAGTTATTAAAATAAAAAAATAATTATTAAGAGGAAAAAAGAATTTAAAAAAAAATGGACGGATAGAACCCTAGGACAAATGGTGGAAGCAAAGCTATACAGACAAAATCTCCCACAGAAGCATCCACATACACACTCACAAGAAGAGGAAAAGGGGAAAAAATCATAAATTTTGCTCTGAAAGTCCACTTCCTTAATTTGGGATGATTCCTTGTCTATTCAGGTATTCCACAGATGCAGGGTATATCAAGTTGATTGTGGAGCTTTAATCCGCTGCTTCTGAGGCTGCTGGGAGAGATTTCCCTTTCTCTTCTTTGTTCTCACAGCTCACGGGGGCTCAGCTTTGGATTTGGCCCCGCCTCTGCGTGTAGGT